>NW_028196785.1:95000-98283 GCF_037176805.1 Vigna unguiculata
ACCCAAAAATGATACATTGGAAGAATCATCTGAGTCTTCCAATATCAATAGGTTGATTGTTCCGCTCCTGTATCTTCCAAAAGGAAAAAAGATCTCTGAGAGTTCTTTCCTGGATCCGAAAGAGAGTACTCGGGTTCTCCCAATAACTAAAAAGTATATCATGCCTGAATTTAACTGGGATTCGCGGTGGTGGAGGAACTGGATAGGAAAAAAGAGCGATTCTAGTTGTAAGATATCTAATGAAACCATCGCTGGAATTGAGATCTCATTCAAAGAGAAAGATATCAAATATCTGGAGTTCCTTTTTGTATATTATATGGATGATCCGATCCGTAAGGACCATGATTGGGAATTTTTTGATCGTCTTTCCCCGAGAAAGAGGCGAAACATAATCAACTTGAATTCGGGACAGCTATTCGAAATCTTAGTGAAAGACTGGATTTATTATCTCATGTTTGCTTTTCGTGAAAAAATACCAAAGGAAGTGGAGGGTTTCTTCAAACAACAAGGGACTGGGTCAATTATTCAATCAAATGATATTGAGCATGTTTCGCATCTCTTCTTGAGAAACAAGCGGGCTATTTCTTTGCAAAATTGTGCTCAATTTCATATGTGGCAATTCCGTCAAGATCTCTTCGTTAGTTGGGGGAAGAGTCCGCACGAATCGGATTTTTTGAGGAACATGTCACGAGAGAATTGGATTTGGTTAGACAATGTGTGGTTGGGAAACAAGGATCGGTTTTTTAGCAAGGTACGGAATGTATCATCAAATCTTCAATATGATTCCACGAGATCTAGTTTCATTCAAGTAACGGATTCTAGCCAATTGAAAGGATCTTCTGATCAATCCAAGGATTCTTTCGATTCCATTAGGAATGAGGATTCGAAATATCACACATTGATCAATCAAAGAGAGATTCAACAACTAAAAGAAAGATCGATTCTTTGTTGGGATCCTTCCTTTCTTCAAACGGAACGAACAGAGATAGAATCAGAGCGATTCCTTAAAATCCTTTCTGGATATTCCTCAATGTGCCGACTATTCATGGAACGTGAGAAGCAGATGAATAATCATCTGCTTCCGGAAGAAATCGAAGAATTTTTTGGGAATCCTGCAAGAGCCACTCGTTCTTTTTTCTCTGACAGATGGTCAGAACTTCATCTGGGTTCGAATCCTACTGATAGGTCTACTAGAGATCAGAAATTGTTGAAAAAAGAACAAAAGAAACATCTTGCTTTTTCCAGGCGATCGGAAAAGAAAGAAATAGTGAATTTATTCAAGATAATTATGTACTTACAAAATACCGTCTCAATTCATCCTATTTCATCCTATCGAGGATGTGATATGGTTCCAAAGGGTGAACTGGACAGTTCCAATAAGATTTCATTCTTGAACAAAAATCCATTTTGGGGTTTATTTCATCTATTCCATGACCGGAACAGGGGGAGATACACGTTACACCACGATTTTGAATCAGAAGATATATTTCAAGAAATGGCAGATCTATTCACTCTATCAATAACCGAGCCGGATCTGGTGTATCATAAGGAATTTGATTTTTCTATGGATTCCTCCGGATTGGATCAAAAACATTTCTTGAATGAGTTATTGAACTCCAGGGATGAATCGAAAAAGCACTCTTTATTGGTTCTACCTCCTCTTTTTTATGAAGAGAATGAATCTTTTTATCGAAGGATCATAAAAAAATGGGTCCAGACCTCTTGCGGAAATAATGTGGAAGATCCAAAACCTAAAATAGTTGTATTTGCTAGCAACAACATAATGGAGGCAGTCAATCAATATAGATTGATCCGAAATCTGATTCAAATCCAATATAGCACCCATGGTTACATAAGAAATGTATTGAATCGATTCAATTGCAACTTCGAATATGGAATTCAAAGGTATCAAATAGGAAATGATACTCTGAATCATCGAACTAGAATGAAATACACGATCAACCAACATTTATCAAATTTGAAAAAGAGTCAGAAGAAGTGGTTCGATCCTCTTATTTTGATTTCTCGAACGGAGAGATCTATGAATTGGGATCCTAATGTATATAGATACAAATGGTCCAATGGGAGCAAGAATTTCCAGGAACATTTGGACTATTTCATTTCTGAGCAGAATAGCCGTTTTCAAGTAGTGTTCGATCGATTACATATTAATCAATATTCGATTGATTGGTCTGAGGTTATCGACAAAAAAGATTTGTCTAAGTCACTTTGTTTATTTTTGTCCAAGTTACTTCTTTTTTTGCCCAAGTTTCTTCTCTTTTTGTCTAACTCACTTCCTTCTTTTTTATTTGTGAGTTTTGGGGGTATCCCCATTCATAGGTCCGAGATCCACATCTATGAATTGAAAGGTCCGAATGATCCACTCTGTAATCAGTTATTAGAATCAATAGGTCTTCAAATCTTTCATTTGAAAAAAAGGAAACCCTTATTATTGGATGACCAAGATACTTCCCAAAAATCGAAATTCTTGATCAATGGAGGAACAATATCACCATTTTTGTTCAATAAGATACCAAAGTGGATGATTGACTCATTCCATACTAGAAAGAATCGCAGGAAATCTTTTGATAACACAGATTCCTATTTCTCAATGATATCCCACGATCCAGACAATTGGCTGAATCCCGTGAAACCATTTCATAGAAGTTCATTGATATACTATTTTTATAAAGCAAATCGACTTCGATTCTTGAATAATCAATATCACTTCTGCTTCTATTGTAACAAAAGATTCCCTTTTTATGTGGAAAAGGCCCGTATCAATAATTATGATTTTACGTATGGACAATTCCTCAAAATCTTGTTCATTCGCAACAAAATCTTTTCTTTTTGCGATGGTCAAAAAAAACATGCTTTTTTGAAGAGAGATACTATTTCACCAATCGAGTTACAGGTATCTAACATATTGATACCTAACGATTTTCCGCAAAGTGGCGACGAAGGGTATAACTTCTACAAATCTTTCCATTTTCCAATTCGATACGATCCATTCGTTCGTGGAGCTATTTACTCGATCGCAGACATTTCTGGAACACCTCTAACAGAGGGACAAATAGTCCATTTTGAAAAAACTTATTGTCAACCTCTTTCAGATATGAATATACCTGATTCAGAAGGGAAGAACTTGTATCAGTATCTCAATTTCAATTCAAACATGGGTTGGATTCACACTCCATGTTCTGAGAAATATTTACCATCCGAAAAAAGGAAAAAACGGAGTTCTTGTCTACAAAAATGCCTTGAGAAAGGTCAGATGTATAGA
>NW_028196786.1:0-63619 GCF_037176805.1 Vigna unguiculata
ACTTTGATAAACAGATTTGATCTTGACCGACTCAATTAAGGTATTCGTGTTTGTTCTATTAGACAACAAAGATCGCATTTTTTTCACTTCGTTCAAATAAGAGTTGTACCCGTACGGAATTCTTCTGTTTCTCAGTATGATCTCTATCATCATCTCTATTCCCTTTATCCATTCTCCTATCCTACCTAGGTCTATTAATTTCTCTATCAATTCCATTACCTTATCCTTACCCATGAGGTTCCAACATTTGATCCTTAATTTACCTAGGAGTGGTTCCCGGGCATCCTCAAAAGAAAGGTTCTTATAAAAACCCACTCTATCCCTTGGAAAGAAAAAGGTAGCACCGAAGAAAGGAAAGAGCGAGATGGTTGTTTTTGTTGTTCCCGCGAAGCGAAGATCATTCGCCAAGCGAATGAAGTGGGTCAACCTCTTTTTGGCTTCGGCCAAAAACTTTTTCTCGCTGGTCGAGCTTTCTACAAAAAAAGCGATGCGAGAACGTATTCTCTTATCTAAGCCTCTTCCCTGTTTCGCTCCCCCCATCGTTGATGGTTCAGCCACGCCCGGTGCCACGAAATGATTGAGAACTACGACGGGGTCGAAATGCATTTGGTTCTTTCTATTCAATAAGTATTGCATTACCGAATAATTCAAGGAGGGGCGCACTGCAGGGAGGGTCCTTTTAAATAGATGACTCGTCGGGCCGTCGGAGCGGGACTTATTGGGTAAAAATAACTTAAAGAACTTCCTTTTTCTGAAGGAGTCGTCATTTTCTATCAGGAACGCTATGTCATTGACAACCCCGGCGTATTTCGGATGCTTGAAGGCCCCGCTGACCCGAAGTGATTTAGAAAGATTCTTCTTTATCGATGGTGATCGGTCATGGTATCCATAGCGTTGCTTCTTTTTCGGCCAAATCCGAATTTCGTTTTGCTTCTCCCGGTCGTCGAGCCTGATCGACTCGACTCTTTTCCCTGCCCTCCGGCCTCTCACTTCGTTTCGTTCTTCTTCTGTATTGTCGCTGGAATGAAGACACCCGATCGGCCCGACTTTCCCAAATGCCCACCGCCGGCCCTTCTCCTTTCCGGGTCTGGATTTTTTGCGTCGTTTCAGTCGTCGTGGTCGACGGGGAAGAAAGAATGAATGAATGTTCTTTTGGGAAAATGTATAAGAATACACCTACCGAGACGAAAGCCAAAGGTTAGTCTCGCAGGTGGACGTATCGAACCGAAATAAGATCTCAGATTGACATCTTGATACACTAATTTACCATAATAATAAATAGAGTCAATGGTGACTCCGCCGTGGGAATAGCCGCTTCTTTCTTGCTTTCAAGAGGGGCTTCCATTCACCTACGCAGACTTAAAGTGCTCTCCGAACCGTGCTGGATAGTCACCCATCACACGGCTCTCAAACCCAACCTGTGGTGAATCCCGGGAGACAAAGTCAAAGCGCTTGATCCTTTGCCCCATACTTTGAGATGCTTCTCCCCGCCGATCAAGCAGCGACGCTGCTCGTGATAGGCTTAGCTTTAAGCCGCTATCGTTCGGTTCGAATAAGTCAAGCCTAAACTGATTGAAAACGAAAGCGCTAACGCTATAATCATTATTCAAATAGCAACCTTTCGCCTTATAAAACAAAACAAGTTTACTTACTAAAAAAAGAAAGCGGCAACAAGCACCTTCTTTCTCAAAGTCAAGTTTATCGCTTCTTGCTTTAGAAAGATTGCAGCGTTAGCGCTTCTTGACTAATAACATCATAGAAAGTCAAGGCTCCTCTCCTTTTCTACGAATCTACAACTCTCTTTACTGAGCGAGACTCCATCCATATCCCTACTAGTGGTTATATTAAAAATTTTCCATTTTCTCATTTGTTTGACAGCCTAAACTAGGCTCCATTTTAGATAGGTTTTCGGTATTAATAAAAAAAAATAGGTCAGGGGCGCGTCGGAACGGTCGGTGGCTGCTTAGTCTCATCCGAGAGTCTAATCTCTTTGTACTGCTTTTTTCTTTTTCAAATTAAAAAGAAGGGGGTCGATTTAGGCTCCTTCCCTTCCACTGCATAGCTGCGCTAGCAGGTACTATGAGCCCTCTGTCCCACGCATCTAACCAGCTCGCGTGGTTCACCGGTTCCACCGAAAACTCTCATTTGTTGAAGCGGAGCATAGTGCGCTTTAGGCGCCGAGCGATAAAGGTCTCTTTATTCTTTCGTTTCGGTTTATTCACTGATCTGAAACTTAGCACTTGTTTTCTTATTGATTCCAGGGGCGGCGGCGTTCTTGAATGAAGTCTATCCGAACCGAATTAGCACTTCTCAGATCAGGCTAGGCCTCTCCAGCTCCGCTGGGCGCCGGGGCCCTGGATGCGCTAGCGATCGGCACATAGGGGGTGGTTGCCCGGGTTTCTCGGCCTGGTATCCTGCACCTCGCGTTCATGATATCTACATTCAACTGTGCCCCGGAGACACGGTCGAAGCACGCCCAGTGTGCTTCTTTCACGACATGCTCTGGTCCCGGGTGTCTTCCAGTGGTCTTCTAGCGTTAGAAGAAGTCGTGTCCGTCCCGGACATCTGCAACGTCCTCCCAAGCTTTTTTATTCAACATATATAGGACAAACTGAAGGAAAAGACTGACCCTTTCGGTGACTTTCGCGGTCGCCCTCACTGAACCGACTTGAATCTGAACTACGATTCAGATCGAGTCTTACCGAAATCGGATTTCCTTTTCGTGCCATATGCGCACTTTATTTACTTTTTCCCCTTTTTTCTTCCCGGTTTAATCTTTGTTTTCGAAAGTCTTCGTTTCCGTGTAGAAGCAAACTCTCCAAATTGTTGACCAACCTTTCCTTCAATGATAGAGGCAAGAACACTTTCCGGCCAGGCCTTACTATAACCAACCTCACAGATCCCACTCCATCTTTTACACCGATGTATCGTACTCTCTCGACCAGGTCATCCAAAGAAAAGACTGCGAAATCTTTCCGAAGTGAGAGAAGGAGGGAAGGCGCGCTACAACTAACATAACAGCCAGCTGAAAAACGCTAGCTAGCTAGGCTAGCGCGCAATGGCTTTCTCTGATAGGGGCTCGCTTCTTCAAGCTCCGCCCAACCTATACAAGGTGCTGCTCGCTTTCTCTCAGCCACCAGTGGCTTATGTAGTGGTCGGCATTCCTACGTGCTCCTCTTTGCCCCCTACCTACTTAAGAATCCAAAGGTCACCTTTGGCTGTTGTCTTGACGCTTTGGTTACGAGAGTCGCCGGGGTCTAGGTTTATGGATGGATTTAGTCAGCGAAAGTCCCTCAAACTCAATCAATATCAACAACATGTCGTGACCGGTTAGGCTTGGTTTCTTTTGTAAGAAAAGAAAGTAGGTTTCGGGGGTTCATTGATTAGTACACCTCCGGTGCTGATAAGGTCGGGACCGTGGTCGTCCGTCTCCGGTTTGCCGGCCGATAAGATCTCTGAGATTGACCAGCCAGCTGGGTGGGTTGGTTTGGCTATTCCTTTCTATGAGTCAGCTGTCTGCGCGAGTCACCTTCTTCTAGGCTCCGCTGGACGACACGGCATTCTCGTTTAAATATAGGCCGGCCGCACTTGTGATGGTTCCCAAAGATCCAATATGACCACTGAGGTCTACGTTGCCACGATATTGTTCTATGGAAGCGGGCGGGCTGTTATAAGTTCGGCCCGGTTTTTTTTTGGTTGGTGTCGTAGGGGAGGGATTGACCTTTTTAACGCATATTCAGTCGTACCGGCATGGCCCCACTGATTTGTTTTCGATCGGAGCATCAAGCAGCGCAACCCGGTTCTACTTGACTAAGCCCCGTGCTCGTCCAAGGAGGGAGTTTGCTTTACCCAACTCCCTTTTGGATAACAAGGCAGAAACCCCCGACCCGACATTCATTAGTTTCGAATGAAGAATGAAGAGTGCCCTGCCCCAGCAAGCACCTACTCCTATCAAAATGAAAAGCGTGACTTTACTAAACAAGCAAGAAAAGCTCTTTACTAATAACATAGAAAGGGCTTTTATCGCTTGTTGCTTTCTTCGCATGCTTGAGCGCATTAATAGAATACATATAGATAGAATAAAAAATTTACTTGAGTTTTCAATCAATAAGGCTCGCGTAGGGGCGCTCACGTTTTTTGGCTTACTAAAATCTTCGATTTTTAAGTTGGTAAAGACCCACCCCTTGTTTCAGTCAGAATGAGTCCCCGGGACCCCGGGACATTGGCTTCCGCCAACAGTGGACTATTAAGGATCGCATCCCGCGCATATTCTACATTATAGCCTGCAACTGATTCAGCTTCCGCTTCTGGGAGATCAAACGGAGCTCGATTAGTTTCTGCTAGACGAGAAATGAAGAACATAACCAATACAGGGAACAAGGGAATACCGGACCATATCTGCTTTTGCGCCATGACAATCTCACTCGAATTACGGGGACCTACACATATTAGTACAGTATACCGGGGTCCCCGGCCAGAACCACACGTGCAAGTTTCCCTGCATGTGGCTCGTCCGCGCTTTCCGAGGCGCTGCCTGTGACTCAGCATGGGAGAAGGGGGCGTCACACTTTCGTGTTTAGAGCATTGTCCGAGTGAAGTGAATAGGCAGCGCCTACCAAGCAAAGCTTTCTGGAAGAGGCTGGGCTGGTTCCTTTTCGGCGCCCGCATTTGATTTAGATGTTGGGGCAAGGCAAGCCCCAGGAAAGTCTAGGTTGGCTCCCAGCTCCATCTCGGCCGGCATCCTGCTCTCGAGGGGGTGGGGTCCTGGAGCGAACTACTCATGGCTGTCTTGCCCCAACCCAAGGAAGGCGGCCGTTAAGGTTGGTGAGGAGCATTGTTTTGAGGGAGGGAAAGCGTGGTTGACAAGCCACTTCGAGGAAGCGACTGGAGTGCTTTCATCAAATGATGCATATGGGCTGAGCCATTCCCATCCCAAGTGGTGGCCCGATTCGGCCTGGCCTGGTCGGGAGATTCACATAGAGACTTTTGCTATCCGATCCGGGAATCTCTTTATATGTTAGCTAGCGTGGGCGGGCTTTCCTATGATAGTCCCGCTGCGGCCTCTTACCGTCCGTCACGTCTCATCTTGATTTGGCTATACTTGTATGTAGCCAGCCATGTTAGCTTCACATGAGAGAGCCCTTTTTTTTAGTTTTAGAAAGGCTAAAAAGGCACTCATCAGTAAGCTCGGCCCCTTTCCTATTCAGCTTTGCCGCCTATTAAGAGAATAGGTCCCGCCCGTTCAAGCGGCCCGCCTTTCTTCATCTATACCAGCTGCCACGCACGACCCAATAGGAACGATTTCAGCGCCCCTCTCTAGATAAGAAGCAGAACGCGCCATCACCTACAGCCCTTTCCTCTGCCGGGGACTTCCACGAAATGAAAACGGGCGGCATCGTCGTATGCTCGACATTGGTTGCCCTGGTTTATATCCCGGAGTACTCCTATGGCCGATCTGTCACCCAACCTACTCAAAAATCGAAAGGCTTGACCCCGTCCCGTTTGGAGAATGACCCTTATGGCATGGCTTAGTCAGTTATTATCGCAGTTCAGATAAGATTCGGACCGCCACTTCTCTGAAAGCATGGTTCTTGCCTTCCTCCTCCCTCCTTGGAGCTCGTCCATTCGTTAGGTGATCCCTTGCTCTCACGTTCGAGTGTTTGCTCGTCGTTTAGGCCGGTGAGTGAGATTTCTGCTCATTGCAGTCACCTCCGGGGTTCTTCGCACCTGGATAGTACCAGGACCCTTGTGCCCCGGCCCTTGATCAGATAAATCCGCCCGCCCTATGACCAAAAACGAGAAATGAGCCTTGCGACGAGACGCGGACATTCCCCATGCTGCGGTTCCCTCCGGTCCGTTCCCGGGTTGGGTTAGGGGAACATCCGAGCGATTGCCTTCGCGGATCCAAACGCGCTCACCACAAGGCGCACAATAAGAATAAGACCAATAGAGACTTCATAAGAGACCATTTGAGCTGCAGATCGTAATGCTCCTAGAAAGGCATATTTCGAATATAGAGGAGTGAAAGTTCCCAACAATCAACTCGTTGATCATACCCTTCTTTGAACCGTACGAGCACGTCCTCTGTCACCCCCCCCACCGCGCTTACGGCTCTATACCCCAACCCAACTTGCTCTGGCCCCCGGTCCTCCCTTTCTATTCCTCGGTAAGCGGACCGTGGGAGCATGAGGGGGGGCGGTATCTGCTTTTGACTGATAGAAAGCATCTCTCTTTTGTCCCTCCTGACCGAACCCGAAAAGAATCACTTTATGCCACTTTGTACACTAGAGTGTAGGCACCTTCTTGAAACGTGCCTGTGGAAGAGAGGTGCCAGGGGAATCCATGCTCTCCGCTGAAACAGGGCTTGAAGCCTTCGAAAAACCTTGATGCTCTTTTCTTCCTATCGAGTCAACCGGACTGAAAAAAAGAATAGCTTATCGAGCTCTTTGGTACGCGGCTCACCTTTGAAATTGAGCTGTTCTTGCTACTACCCATAAACTAAAAAAATGGGGTGGGTAGGATAAGGACTCTTATCATACAGCTCTTTTTCTTGCTCTTCTCTTCTGGTGTCCTTTTATTCTCTCTTGGCCCGTTGCGCCTGTTTGACCAATGAGAGTCCAGACTGGAGCTCATCTGATTAATTCTTCCGTTTACTCATTCGTCAGTATCGTAAAAAGCAGCTGAACTCAATCCCGATGGCTACCAGTGTCGATTGGCATTCCGCTTCTAGAAACTATATATACTACAGATGTGACCATGATTCTATGTGAGAGTGGCGTGACTTGAAGCTGCACGGAGACCATTTCCTTTTCTTGCTCTCGTGCTGGATGTCATCTCGGTCGGTTTAAGATGAATCCGGGGGGGGGGGATAAATCCTCCATTGGCCGTTGACCTTTGATTCTCTTCTCTGAACTGCTCTTAGGCTAAGATTGAGTTGAATCCGCTTCTCTTCCGTATTCCTCAGCTCGAGTTTATGTTGCCGAAGCTGTCTTGAAGCCCTTTCTTTCCGGCTTCCTTGAGTTGAGTCAGCTCGGTAGCTAGTCTAGTAAAGTAAAATAGCCTTGATTCTCTTCCCTTCACTTAAGAGGGCTTGCTCCTTCTTCTCGTCCACTCGCCTTACCTTTCGCTACTAACCTGTTAAATGGAGTTGAGCTGGCTACTAAATCCATTGCTTCAGTGATGGTTGCTTCATCCAATCAAATATAGGTGGCAGGGTCAGACTTTGAGAAAGAGTCCACTGCTGTCCAGTCATAGTCAGTAGGAGCAGCTCCGGCTCAGCTCGATCCAATTTCCAAATTGAACTCTGGCCTTGTAGTACCTCGCTATCCTCTGTTGGTAAGTAGCCATTCTGAACTGAGCTTGCTTTCCTAACTCTGAAAGTCGAAGTTGGTCCTCAACTCTGTTGGAACCCACATTTTGAAAAGTTCTGTTAGGTTCTTAGTAGCAGTCGGCGACCTTTTCTTCTTTTACTTCACATAGCTTTTCGTCTCCTTGATAGCTGGAAGTTCTCCAAAAGTATGAAAAGCTGGAGGACTTTGTACCAGCCATTCCAGTGTGGTTGAATTTTGTTCCACAGCCCAAGGAATGTTCGCCCTTGTTATGTTATTTCCACTGGTTGAAGTGATTGTTACGACCACGAAGAAACGACAAATCCCAACTACGGATATATAAGAGCCAAAACTGCTAAGGGCATTCCATCCAGCGTAAGCATCTGGATAATCTGGAATGCGACGTGGCATACCCGAAAGCCCTAAGAAATGCATGGGAAAGAGGGTCAGATTAACTCCGAAAAAAGTGATCCAAAAATGGATTTGACCTAAAGTTTCAGGGTATGTCCGGCCAAAGATTTTACCCACCCAATAGTGAAATCCTGCAAATAAAGCAAAAACGGCTCCCATAGAAAGTACATAATGGAAATGTGCAACCACATAATAAGTATCATGTAGAGCAATGTCTAGCCCAGAATTTGCCAGGACTATTCCAGTGAGTCCTCCTATGGTGAACAAAAAGATGAACCCTACAGCAAATAACATGGGTGTTTTGTATTGTATCGAACCCCCCCACATGGTAGCGATCCAACTAAAGATTTTAATTCCAGTGGGGACAGCTATGATCATGGTAGCTGCGGTGAAGTAGGCACGGGTATCAACGTCTAAGCCCACAGTAAACATATGATGAGCCCAAACAAGAAATCCAAGAACACCTATACTGATCATGGCATAAACCATGCCTAGATACCCGAAGACCGGTTTTCCCGAAAAAGTCGAAACGATATGACTTATGATACCGGATCCAGGCAGAATGGGAATATACACCTCTGGATGACCGAAGAACCGAAAGAGATGCTGGTATAAGATGGGGTCTCCCCCTCCTGCGGGATCAGAAAAGGTTGTATTAAAGTTTCGATCGGTTAATAACATTGTTATTGCCCCTGCCAGTACCGGAAGTGATAATAAAAGTGGGAATGCTGTTACTGGAACGGACCACACAAATAGGGGTGATCTATGCATAGTCATTCCAGGTCCACGCATGTTGGAGATAGTTGTTATAAAATTGATAGAACCTAAAATGGATGAAACACCAGATAGATGAAGACTAGAAATTGCTGAATCAACTGCTCCTCCAGAATGGCTGGTAATACCACTTAAGGGCGGATAGACCGTCCACCCAGTGCCGCTACCCACTTCTACTAAGGCTGAGCTTAATAGGAGCAAGAGACTTGGCGGCAACAACCAGAATGAAATATTATTTAATCGTGGAAATGCCATGTCAGGTGCACCTATCAGAATCGGAACAGACCAATTACCAGATCCACCTATCATCGCCGGCATAACCATAAAAAAGATCATTAAAAAAGCGTGAGCCGTTATTAAAACATTATAAAGTTGATGATTCCCACCAAGAATTTGATCGCCGGGTCGTGCTAATTCCATACGAATCAATACGGAGAAGCATGTGCCCATCACTCCAGCAATGGCACCGAAGATGAAATAGAGAGTCCCTATATCCTTGTGGTTAGTGGAGAACAGCCATCGGACCGGATTTGTCATAAAATGGAGATTCTTTCGTTTCCTTCCTTATCAGAGAGGGGCCCCTTCTTAGGGAGCGGGGCTTCTTTCTTGAAAAAGGGGGGGTGAGAGGGGAAGGAAGAATGGAAAGAGGGGTGGGGAAGGTCCGGAAAGCCCTCACTTTATTGATTGATGGGAAATTGGGATCCCCTTTTCTTTCCTCTCAACCCCTCCCCCCCGGTTCTGGTTCAGGAAAGGGTCAACGCAAGGATCTTACTTCGAAGCAATCTCTGGAGTTTTCCCTTATCCGAACGGGTCTTGCAAGAAAATAGGATTTCATATTGAGCTCCAAATATTCGCTATTGGGATAGGATGGTTCCTACTAGCTCTCCCCCCTAAGAACCGCACGTGCGGGTTCCCCCGCATACGGCTCAAGTGGCTAAGGTTTGAGCTCGACCCGCTAACGAGCCCCTGAGAAAGCCTTGGTAAAGTCAAGCGCGTTAGCTCTTTTAAGTGAAGGCGCGCATCCTCTTGCTGGGAGAGGAACGAATCCTTCGCGCTTGGTAAGCGCTTCGCTGTAGCCAAGCTTACTGCTAGCCTATCGCCTAGAGCCAAGCTTCGACCGCGACTGCTCGTCGCTTCTGGGCGCCTTATTCCGTCACCCGAGATCCAAGTCAGCACCGGCAAAGATCTCTTCCTCGCGGCCGGGCCGGCTTGGAAGCAAGCTACCTGTCGCCTATCTCACCCCCTTTCTTATTGCGAGACCTAGATCATTTACTGTCTGGCGATAAAGAGAGGCCACATTCTCGTCGGCGATACAAACATCGTCTCCAAGAATGGCATACCTAGTAAAGCGCTGTCCTGGGTACACCTTATCTGCACAATAAAACATCACTAAGTGATGTGTTAAAGTGAAGAGAGGCCAAGAAGACAGAAAGCCAAGAGGTTGTCCTACTCTAAAGAATACGACACCTCGAACTGAGCGAAGAAAGGGTACTTCATAGATCTGCTGAAGATTGCATCTAAACAATCTCCAAAAGACTTACCACCAAAGAAAGTTCTAATAAGGTGGTTAGTCTTCAGACTGAGGGGCCACCTATCGGTGGCAGACTTCAAGTCAAAAGAATAAACCTTACTGAAACCTTTTCATCTATCCAACGAACGGTCGGAGCTGATGAAAAGTTCCATCCATTGGGATAGACCGAAGCGTGTCCATGAGGAAATCATGAAGAGGCTTCAATACCCTTTTATTCACAAAGTGACCTATGGCGAATATCTGTCTCTTACCAGCGCCAGCCTCGGTAGATTGCGATAGTCTACCAGGGGAGCCTGAGTCAATAGACTCACCGAAGTGTCTAGACCCGAAAGAGAGTGGATGGTACTCTCAGCGGTCTCTGTAGACCATGGAGATATCTCTTAATTCTTTTGGTCATAAGGGTATCGGATAAAGGGGGACCATAGAGGAAACCCTGCATCATAGTCACAATGGCTATTGATGTACAAACCAAACGATTTCATGACGCAGATGGTAGGGTAGAATATTCCTCCACGCGTCTTTTCACCTTTACGGCCTCCACTAAGGTCTCGCTTTCCAAGTTGGCTCCCAACGTACCCCCTGACACAAGGGAGTTGAGAGAAAACTAGGACAGTACCTCAGGATCAGGTCTTTAGATAAAGCGACAATCTCATTTTTTAATTGAGACTGTCTTGGCAGACCGGTGGAAGGGGTGACTATCGATTTCAATATCGATCTGTCAATCCGTTTCGCCAGGCGAATAGCCCGACAAAGACTAAAGACAGATATATATGAACCCATAAGTCGGCCTTCTGATCCTTCTTCATAATCATTTTGCGATGGAAGGAAGGTATAATCTTAGGGTCGTCAGAGACACTGGCCACAGGTAATAAACTGTGCGACTGACTGACCCCTGCATACGCTTGCTTACAGCAAGTAGCTGCTTGTTTTAGATAGAAAGCAGTAAACAGAGGGCCAGATCGTCGGTTTAACTGAATTACCTGGCTACGAGGTATGCTCCTATACAGAGTTCCTTGGTCAGACCGTCGGTAGCTATTATTAGTATCTAGAATACTAATAAGATTTTCCAAAATATTGTGCCATTTGATGGTCTTAAGAGACAACAGTTTGTCAAACAAATACCTGGAAAAATTCATTTTCATGTCTTTCCTTATCCGGGGTACCTGATGCAGAAGTCAGTCATTGGACTAACCTCCACTGGGATGGCTTCCAGATCACCGCCCTCCAATGTCAATACTCAAGTATAAGACATTTGCGAATCCAACCGGATTCATTTGACAAACTGGTTTATCTTAATAAACACCAAAACTCGCCTAAACGACTGAATGTCGCATCAGTCGTGGGGGGGCACCTAGTTAACCAAACCAAACAAATAGGACTCCATGTGTCGTGGAGTGAGGTTAAACAACCAAATGTTGAGATAGAAGACCCAGATCTCTCCGGATCTGTATCTCGCTACCGATTGTTCGCCTCATGGACAGTCGGCACCATTTCTGGCAATCCGACCGCAAAGGGTGATTCATCCCTTACACCAACTGGGTGTAAAACCCCAGTCGATGCCACCCCCTTTATTATTAGTAAGATAGGTTGCCCCTTTCTCTAAGAAGAAGGTAAGCATCCCTCACTGCCGATCTCAGCTGGGTGAGCCTTCGCTTTTTGGATCGTCTTCTGCCCAATGTCAATCAATGTGGTACCCTCCCGTTTTTGGTTCCCATTGGGTTTACCTTGTTTACAGGTCGACCCCATGGCAGCAAGAAAAAAAAAAGGCGATCTTGTGCTATACTCCGGTGATCTCTTTCCTACCGAGGCACGCAAACCCCCATCGTGTCCCAGATCACATTCCGTAAATCGAAAGGGGAAGCCTACTCATCCATCAGCTCCTCTCGTAGATCGGTGCGGTTTTACGAAGCGTCTAAGCACAGTTCACTCGCGTTGATCAATCAAGAGCTTTGCCGCCACTCCTTAAGGTTACCTGTTGTATCAGACACTTCATTCTTTCCCACGCTTCATACCCCCATTTCTTCTTTCTTAAGGTAAGGTAAAGGGCCAGGCATGGTGGGGTAGGAGCATTCTGCCGGCATTTTGGCTTGACCAAGAAGTCTTATGTCCTCCGAGTCGCACGGCGTTTTAACCGAAAGAACTTCTTGCGCAATTCATGCTTTTCTGTTTTTATGATCAGAAATTTTTTCTTTATTTCCATTTCAAATTGTTCTCTGGACTTTTTATCAATATGAGGTGATCGTAACACAGTATATAAGACTCGTGATTCAGGCAATCCAATCTTCCGTGTGTAAGGCTGAAGCCCCCCAAAATGGTTTTCCAAAAATGGGTGATCAAAAGATCGAATCACTATGCGTATCTTGGTGGTCGTTACTTTTGGTGGTCTTTCTTTTTGGCTTACCCCTCTTCCTGTTCTATTGATCAGAAGCATCCAGCAGCGCCACGCCAGTAGAAAGAGTTAAGCTACTAAGCTAAGCTGCTGTTGTGGAACTCGGTAGAAGCGATTTGCCGCTTCCGCCTCTCTAGGCTTCACAATGGCTCCCCCCCTATATAGATAATAGAATTCAAAATGAGTCTTCTCCCCTCCACTATAATTAATATAAGAAATCCGAAAGATAGGAATTTTCAATTCCGAAGGATTACCCTTTAGTTTGAGCAGGGGGCTTCGAGTCCTGTGTTGACAAAGATCAGATAGGATCCTGCTGTGATCCTCGATCTCTTCCTGAATATTGATCAACGTTCTATCGATAATTCAATGAAAGATCGAGTCAAGGGAGAATGCTGCTTTAAAAATAAACTAATAAAGAGAAAACGAATTCCATGAATTAGGAGACCTAATCGAATCCCCAAATCCATCTCTCATTAGCGAAAGCTACCTACCTAGTTTTGCTGAAGCTCCGCCAGTATAGCACGGTGCTCTTTTTTAGTGTCTTTATCTAAATTCGCTGAACACTTCCAATACCTCACCACACCGATTTCACAGCTCGATTAGAGCAGCTCGACTTTATTCGCAGCTTTCGAGCCTTATCTTTCTTGTCTTGCTCTTCTTTTTTTAAATAAATTGCTGGAGCGGCTTTCAAAGAAAATATTACCTTTAGCATAGCAACGGCAGGAGTCTTTCTTAGTGCAATACCTTCAACAACCCTTAAAGCGTGCGGGCGGCCCTAGCTAATCTAAAAAAGTTGCGAGATTGATTGAAAGGTCCAAAGGACTAAGCTTAACCCAGTACGCAACTCGGTTTTCCGCCCGAACGACCCTAGCGTACAGAAAAGAAAGAAGTAGTCCTCTTCGAAAACGAAATTTCAGTCCTAGTAGGTGCGATATTGAAGGCCTTCACGGGCTTACTTAGTGCTTGTGCTAAGGAGTTAAGGGCTAAGGGCTGGAGCGTAGGAAGCATGGGCTCTCAGAACCCCACCCCCGGAGGGAACTAACTCCTTTCTTGCAAAGCAGCTTCATGAGAAAGAAGTGCAGCAAGTACTTTTTGAGAAAGAAGTTGTCTGTGTATTGGATCCGCTCTTCTGTTAGCATGAACATGAATTAGATTCTATTCGTCTTATTTATTCTTAATAGAACCCCCCACCCGAACCATTCTTAAGACCACCAAGCTCTCTCGAATGAGTTCTATTTTTTCTGCTTTCGAGATACACTGGGGGCAAAATCTCCTCCTAACTAATAAGTGAAACTTTGTGCCTAGATCGTCCTGAAGACGGATGCGACGGGAAGAAGTGGCATTTGGAAGTGTTGCTGACTTAACATTTAGGTTTCGGCATAACAAAGCTTGCACTGTCTTTTCGCACTTAGGCGCACAGCGTGCCATTGGTAATGATTCTACTACGGTGCCACAAATTCGCAAACTGATCCTAAGTAATCGTTGTTGTTCATTAGATTCCGGAGGAACTACTTCGTTAGGATTGGGGAATTGCTGCGATTCTTCCTGAATAGCCTGGATTCTCCCGTCGAGAGTAACTTTGAAAGTATTACCTAAACTCTTCCGACTGAATATGATGAAGCCTATAAAACAACGAGCTACTATCATTTCTTCATTATAGATTGAGATCTTCTTCGAACTTAATGCACAAATAGATGGAATAGCAGCAAATAGCATCTTTCTAGGCATATTCGTGGAACTCAATCTCATTTAGTTAGAAAGGTTCTATCTATCTTTCAGCAACTGAACGGGAAGTGGTTTAGGAAAGGACTTTAGAATCAATCGGATGCGCTCGCCCAGCGAGAAAGGCCCTGACCCTGCCAACCAAGTAAAAATCAAAAAGAAAGAAGAGAACGAAAGGAGAAAAGAGAACTTCGTATTTTGGTAATTCTCTAGGAGTCATGTTTAACCTTGAATGCTATTAATAAATTCTACAGCAATAGTCCCTCGGACTCGGAAAGTTATAACGAAAATGGCTAACCCAATAGCGGATTCCGCAGCTGCCACCGTTGAAACCAATGAAGCAAATGATTGACCCATCATATCATCCGAAGAAACGGAAAATACCAAAAAGTTCGAATTCACAGCTAATAACATTGATTCAATTGGCATTGACATAATAGGAATATTTCGTCTATTAAGGAGGATTCCCCGAATACCTAAAATAGAGATGATCATAGAAAATGTAAAATATTTGATAGGATCCGTTTCGGAAACGTGGAATGTAAGAGAAATTCAAATGTTATAACCAATACGCCTTGTAGGTAAACGTGCGCCGTCGCCTTTATCGTTCTTGCCTTTTCTCCATTTCAACAAACCCATTAAGGATTCCCTTATCCTTTTTATATCCTTCCTTCTCAATATAAGATTCCCCTTGAGGACTTCCTTCTTTTTCCTTTTGGTAAAATTCCATAACTCTTCCTTTATGGGACACGCAAAACTTGGAACAATATATATTATGACCCTTATCACTATTGAACTCAATTACCAATTCCACGTATTTGAAATGTTGCTTGATGAACCCCCTCTTGTATATGTAGAACAGCAAGGTTAAAATTACTAAGAAAACGAATGCAAAAAGAGAAAGATTCTCCTTTATCAATGGGATTATCTCAAATTGATCAAGAGGGCTTGATAGGGAGTCCCCTGCATCACAAGGAGCAATCGTGAGGAACTCGCTCAAGCGGGCTAGCCCATAGAGTGATGACAGCTAATGAAGAAGTCAGTCCCTAAAGAAAGGCGGTATCGATGCCAGCAGGTTCTCGTCCTTTCACCCCGCACACAAGCTGCCTACCAGTCTGGAACAAAGTCCAAGAGCAAGTCAATTAAGGAATTGCAGCACAAGCTTACCAGACTAAGCAGTCGCTACTCCCTGCTATGAGAACTAGGTTGATTCTGACCCTACTGTCGAAGATTCCAGGGACTTAGCCTTCGACAGGACTGGAATCTTCGACTCCTTTCTGGGACCATTCCGCAGTGCCTGAGAAGGTCGAGTCATTCTAATTGCGAAGTTCGTTCTCGATTAGTCATGTGCGGAGGGAGAGAACGGTGCAATTGCCCCAGACCAAGTCTCATCCCCCTACCCCTACTCCAAGGGGCTTCACACTCTGGGAGTTCCTTCTACTTGACCAGCTTATTCGGATTTCAATTACCAGCCCCCTATAGGTATTGTCTTCCAATCAGTGGGTTCATGCCGCACAGAAAGCGAGACCTACTTCTTTCTATCTCGGATAACTATGAAATTTGGCCTAGTAATAAGCTTAGAGTGGAAGAGTCGGTGAGGAGGAGGGCATCTGCTCTTAGATGACATTTCGTTAACTGCCAAGAGCCTGAAAAAAGCTTCCTTTCATTTAAGAAATCCTTGCCTCGATTAGAAGGAGACAATCTCGAGTATTTCAGAGCTTTGCCCAGCCCTTAAACAAAATGGGCTTGGCTGTTGCCGATGATAAGACTCAATCGGGTGATGCGGGAGCTTGAGATGAAAGAAGGAAAAGCCCTCCTTTTCACTCAAGTGAATTGGTTCATTTGCTTTTGGCATTTGGGCAAACGATCTTTTTAGCTCGCACGTGATGCTCTTTAATAGCGGTCACTATGATCCGTAGCTAGACGGCATCTTTTTCCTTCTGCCCAGCTCCCCGAAACCTAGGTTCGATTTCACCGACGACTGGAGTCTTCATCATATATCGATATCTTGCTGGAGGCAGATTTTAGGAAGGAAAGGGGACGCGAGAATCCTTTGGAAAAGGCGGTGAATGGCTTTAGCCCCTCCTGGTCATTCGACCAATCAAGCTATTTGATATGGATCGACTCGAAGAAGCAACCTGACGCACTCCGGCTTTAAAGCCTACGTTTGCTGGAATGACTGATCTGATTCCAAGGCTGGCTGTATAAGTGACTGATTGGCACTGATTCCCTCCGATTTCGATCTGCTAGCAACTCCGATAGTTAAGCCAATTCCTATCCTCTCTTTGACGGCCAAGCAAGAAGGGTCGCCCACCCATTTGTTGCTCGATGAAACGATCCAGATGACCTGACCATGTTTTATTACTCTCTTCCTGTCAACTCGTCTCTCGAGTATACAGATGGTACATAGGCCTGCCCGCGACAACGAGATTTCTTCGTTTTTCTTTCGAATCAAATAAAGGCTGAAGCGCGAACCTAATCTTTCTTTATTGACTGGATAGGGATGCGCATTCGAATCATTGATCTACTGATTGAGTTGAGTACGAAACGAGGAAGCTCTTGATGTTTAATTCAAATGAAAAAAAATAAATTTCCACGTGGACATTACTCCACTCTTCTTGCTCCACCAATAAGCTCCCGTAGCAATAGTTGCCCCTGTGTTAGCATCTTAGGAAGCCGTGATATGATAAGCATAAGCATCTCCGTCCATGTGAGGCCGGCGATATGGATGAAACGTATCCCCGTCCGTGGTAGGAATCAAGCCAAGCGCGGCTTTCAGGCTCTACTAAATGAGAATTCCCGACTCTTAGTCATCGCTCTGTGAAGGAGTGGGCGAATAAACATCCGGCAAAGGCACAGCTAGCGCACGGAAGGTGACACCAATCACACTCCTGGCTAGGCGCACTCTCGTCGATCCACCACAAAGGTGAACGACGTATTCGACCGAGTTTTGAATCAAAGAAAGGAAAGGGGGTCCACCAGCAGATTATCTATGTGCAACTAGAGATGCGGTCCGGTTCGAGCATATCCTCTTTCATATCCATATCTCGCAGATCCAGATTCCACTGTGCTTTCAAACTAAAAGATTCAATTAAGTAAGCTTGGCTTTGGCATTTGCCATAGGAAGTTTATTTATTAGGGGCATGCCCCAAGTAAAGTAAAGGAGTCACTTTCACGGGTATCTAGAAACAATGGGATCTCTCTTCTTAACTCATTCTTTCATCTGAAATCCCGGGGTTTGATAGTTGCAGTTAATAAAGCAAGTTCTTCTCTTAACACAGGGAACTCTAAAGTTCAATGGCTTACTTTTTTTTTTGCCTTGCTCAATGCTTCAGAAAGAGGGATTGCTTAAACATATAGCGAGTGTAGTTTACGGAACGAAAAAGCCTACACTGGGATTATTGATTAACAATAAGCTAGCCACGCACGGTAGACTGAAAAAAAAGACGGATACTATAGGCATTGAGAATTGCTTATAGAGAAGACTGACTACTGGTGCGGAAGATGAGCTGTGCTGTTAATAAAGATTCTCTTACTTACGCAATTCAGTCTTTAACAGCGCTTATCCCGCATCCTGGACTATTCTTAATGTTCTTACTGGGAAACCGTAGGTAGCCTATATGCTATAAGTTCTAAGTTAGAGCGAGGACCGAAGGGATGGAAGAGGCACGATAGCGAAGATCAATCCATCTCAATTACAAAAAACATTGCCTTGGGCATGCAACCCAAAAAGATCGAAAGACTGCATCAGGTGGTAGCTTATTTGCTGTTGCTGGTGCTACTGGAGGATCTGGGTCTCGCTTACGAACATCAGAATCTTTCGATCCCAAACATAAAAATATAGATCACTAGCATCCGGCTCTTCCTAACGATCACGAAAGACAGAACCCCGATCACCACTAGCACTAGGATCCCTACTTGAAGTAAATTCTGGATCTTACTCCCGATAACGAAGATCAGAATCTCTATTACGAGCATCCGTCACTGCATAGCATCATAATCTCACTATCGATCTGTAGTTGGCCAGCAGCATAGGCTAGGCACCATAGAACATGCCACAGTGCATGCCATAGCGATGATGACCACCATAGTAGTTGATAGGCATATTAGTGTTAGCCACCTTTTTCCAAGTCTTCCTACTCGTTGACCAATTCCTGTTGCTTCAGCTCCCGTTCCTTCCCGAGCATCTACACCCGCTCTGGTTCTTCCTGTTGTTTGCTTCCTGCTTGTATCATTCAACCTGTGTAAACCACTGTTTAAAGTAAAGAAAGGGGTACCACTTTCATAAGCCACTGTCAACCACTGTAATAAGAGCTAAAGGACTATGAACCTTAAGCACGAACAAGGGAACAATGGATCGAGTAAATAGGAATCGGGGAGGAATCGAACCTCCCGGCCGGCTAGCCCGCGTTCCAACCGATCCGCCTCCATCCTCCACTCCGTCCTTCGTTCTCCCTTAGAATCAATAGGAATACATTCTTTCTTTTCACCGCTCCGTGGGTAGTCCTATGCATAGTCCAGTAGAAGTGATTAAGGGTCTGCCCAGTTAGAGTTTTGTTATTTCATCCACTATTATTATATTAGCCAAAAGGAACTATTTTTATATTCCAGTTCCCGGGTGGCCCACTTTCTTACTTGTCGCAACCGTCTCTCAATTTCTAAATCATCAAGGATTAGAGCGATGTCCTTTTTTTTTTAAAGAAAGGCGGTCCTTTTCTTTCCCCCGACCGATGACTCGCTTGTTCAGTACTGCTAACTCTTTTTTGAGGATGCCGTCCCCTCGGGACTACCAGTAGTTTCGGTTGTTGAATATCTCGTGCAAGTTAGGTTGTGCTTGTATGGGCTGCAAGCGGAACGTAGGCGCTTTAGGTAGGTGTGTGTTGACCATGCACTCTCGCGTCATGTAATGTCGTATGATAGAGGTGGTGTGGTGATTGACCTCAATGCTAATGGTTATCCCCAAGGTTCAACGAATGAATGAAGCTATGATCGTACCCGGATAGAAATGACGGTCTTCCTCCTATGTCTCCAAGCCGGCCATAATAGAATAGATAGGCAAAGCAGCCAATAGCAGTCTGTTTTAGCCTATCGATAGATAGTAGGTTGCTTCCAAGCTCAAACCATTTGAAACTTAATTGCTACTGTATTCTTGTTATTGATAGAGTGGTTTTATCCGCCCCTGTCAAAAAAATGAGAGGGAGATAACTGGAAGAGAGAAGGAAAAAGAGCAAAGGATTTACAAGTCTAATGGGAGAGGAATGGCTGACACGTTGACTGCCTTCGAGAAAAATAGAACCCAAGCGGTCTAAGCCCCGGGACGGACCCCAACCGAAAGAAAGGCGCTAGACGGACTAACGGCAAGCGAGATAAAGCAGCTGGCCCTATGTGTAAAACCTTGCCGCGGGAGAGTCTTTCTCCAATGAGAATAAAGCCACTTTTTGGGCAAGACAAGAAAGGAACTCGCCCTTTGACACCACACCAAGGGATAAGAGCTGATTGCTGGCGATGACTTGGTGAAAGGAATCTATGAGAGAAGGTTCTCAAACCGGGTTCCGACCGAATAGAGCGCGGAGCCAACGAGTCTTTAAGTGGGCGAACAGCGTAACGAGTCTAAGGGCGGGATCAAGCTTGAAAGGAATGGACGGGCGTAGGCTTAATAGTGAACGCAGACCCCCCTGCTTATAGATATGAGATCAATGACTTAACAGATGCCGAGAGAAACTGTTAGACTTCTTGCGTTGCGAAGAGAGATCGAAGACGAAGATTTTATGACGCAGTGCGGGCACTGGATGGAATAGACAGATAATAATCAATATAACAACCCACCGGAAGGGCATACCTCAGGAGCACCAATCCCCCCCGGCAAACATCTATCTGCACGAAGCCGACCTATGCTATGGGTAGAAAGAAAAATGAAATATGAAAAAAAAAAAGATGGGGAGTGTGAGATACGCGAACGGGGAGTACGCAGCCGAACAACCGCAGGGGCTTCCAGCAGTGATAGCTGAACTAACCAGATGGGCCGCCCAAAACATGGAGCTGACATTTAAATAAATAGGAAATCAACGTCGGATCCCGGCTATCCGAAAAACGCAAACTGAAGCGGAGGATCACAAAAAAATGCAACACAAAAGGGGCGAACCAAGCGCTTGCGCGAAGAAGGAAGAAGCGAATCAACCAGAATGGAGATAGGGAGGGGAGGCGAAAGAGATATTTTCGAGCCTGCAAAAAAAGCAGCAAGCAACAACGGCTGAAAAGCCGTTGCGCGCTTGCTTGTCATTTAGGGGGTAGGGGTGCCCCTTTCTAAAACTGAGATTTAATATAAGGAAGAAGAAGGCCCTTTTTTTTTGGAGTTTTCCCCAACCTATACCTAAGGGCTTCCTTTCAGCTGCATCGCACTGCCACATAAACAATGGATCCGCTGGGCTGGATGAGCTACCTTCTCTGGAAAGGAATAAGGAATAGTTAAAAGCCATGTCACTTGGAACGGAACTGGTTGCTTATTTACTTTTTTTTAGTAAGACCACTTTGCTTTGGTAAGCTAAATTCTATTCTATTATTCTGACTTAGGCATGGTTGCTTACAAGACAAAAGCTAGCTTCTAGATGTTCTTTGCCTGAACATATGGAGGAAGCAACCTTCTGGCCTCTGTACCAGTAGTGGAGTGGCTTGCGACTTTCAATCAGAAAAGTAAAATGGAGCAAGGCGGCAAGGGAGAAAGAAGTTGTCCCCTCTTCTCTGGTAACCCGCCGCCGGTCATATAGGGTGCTCCGCCCGCATATGTAGAAAAAGAGGGAGCGGGGAAGGAAGAACAACCGTTTGACTTTGGCACATGAGGTGGCGGGTTTGGCTGGGTAACATAATGGAAATGTATCGGACTGCAAATCCTGGAATGACGGTTCGACCCCGTCCTTGGCCTCGGGGAGTGGCGAGCAGCACGGAACTTTAATTAAATGGCATAAAAGGGGGGGCTTTCCTTTGTTAGAAATCCACAGACAACATTCTGGAACTTCCAAACCAAAGAAATGCAACATGAGAAGTTTTACGTTACGCTTCAATAGAATGAATTCGGTCGGTAAGGGTAGAATACGCCCCATGGTCGAAGGTCCTGTGCCACTTGAACTCCAATCTATCTTACCTTCCATCCATCTTGGTCCAGCCAGCTCATAAATGTTAGACCAACCAATCTCAGGGCTGACACAACCGAATTGGTTGAGGAAAAGGAAACCCCAGCGACCAAGCACTCCCGCCTCAAAAAGCGGAGACCAAACAACCGCCAGGTTGTCGAAGACACGTCTGAAGAGGGAGGAGGCGGGCGCCCTCTAAGTTGACCACCCTACCCACTAATGGACTATGAGGGGGGGCAGGCGAACGGGAACCGACCGAGAACCCGAACCGCTTGACTGACCCCTTCATACATACTCGATTCATTAGGGTCGGGGATGAAACCAATAATCAAAGAAGTGCAAAAAATCGCGCAAGCGAAGCCGGGAAACGGACCGCAGCGCAACGACTAGGACTCGTGTCGGAGGAGTTTTGAGCGTGAGCTACCACTCATGCAGCGGCAAGGACCCTCAACTCTCGAAGGGGCCACCAACCGCCCGAATCACTGTAGTGTAGGAAACCCTCCCTTTACTCAATGGATAGCGCTTATCCTCTTTCAATCAACCAAATGAGAAATGGAGGAGAAAGAGGTCTTTATTGATTGAAGAGGCTTTGCACCTAGGACTAATAAAGATCCAGAAGAATGGGTCTAGGCTTTCGAAAAGATGAAGATGCAAAGGGTAAAGAGAAAAGAAATGTCTTTTTTTTGAACAACCAACCTGACATAAGGATTCTAGCTCGCCCAGTTAGAGCAGATGGAGATTCTCGGACGGGGAAAAGCGGCACTCGACATCTATTCTATTAAACAACACCAAGAACAAAGCCATACCATGCCCTCGGGAGAAAGACGTTCTGATTGCCATGAATGCTGCCCTCGAGGACGTGTACAAGAAGGTCTTTGCCGATTCCTATCAACATGGTGCACCTCTCAGTAGAGGGGCGTGAAAACGCCGTGGAGACTTTGACCGAATGAATAGGTATCAATTTATAGACATTTTTATTTAGTAATATAATCCAGGATGAACGCTTTTTTCGTTCGCTATGTGCGTGCTGACTGGATGCTCGCGTGATCGATGGACGGGGGAATTGCATGAATGATGAGACCGGCCTAACCGAAAGTAAAGGCTCTTCCCTCTCTTGATGGCGTTGATTGACTGACACTAGGAACCGATTCGGAGAAACAAGAAGCATGAGATACGCGGCGGCAATATTTCCGATAGCGAATCACTTGACTCGATGGAGGGTTTAGGGCCTTCCCCTACTGGTGGCTTTTGGCCCTCGCTCGAAGGAACTGGTGCTTCAGACTTCTGCGGATCACTACCAGAACCCTCACCACTCCTATTCATTTCATCAAGCCTAGCCTCCAAATCCTTATATCTTTGGGCAGGTGTGCGTGTGAGTTGAGGAGTTTCGATTTTTTCCACTTTTTTCAATCCCTCTTTCGCATTTTTTAGTACATCTGGGTTCATTTGGTTCCTTCTTTTATCTTCTCTCTGCTCCCCTTCAAAAAAATGAAAGAGAGACTTGGTTGGTAAACCGGCGCTATCTTACAGCAGTGCTGGATTTCTTTTGATCAATAGAACAGGAAGAGGAGGAAAAATGCTGCGTTATGAAGCGCTATCTTATGGTTGATTCTGCTAAACTTCAAAGTATACTTTGAAGTTGTGTTCGAAACATTCAAACAGAATCTACAAAGTCATTCTGTCTGAATGTTCTTTGTGTCCTATTCTGTTATGGGATTCTATTTTGTGGTTTTCTAATGCTAGATGGTCACCTCGATTGCATTTTCAAAGTCAAATTACTACTAATGATAAGTCAATCTTCGGCCATCCATTTTTGCTTTTTTGCTAATAATGATTTAAGCCGCTTTCAGGCATTTTTTTCTGAGCTATTTCTTTATTATGATGATTCTAGACAAGGAATCCTATTTTGTTTGGATTTTTTTCTTTGTTTTGATATTGGAATTCATGTTCGTAAAATACCGCGGCGTTTTTCCATTAAGGATTGGCTTTGTTGTAATCCTTTTTGCATTGCCAATGATTTGCGAATAAATTATGTTATGGACCTTTCATTTGGTGGTGCTGCTGATCTTTCTCTATCTACTTCAATTCTTTTTCCATCAATTATGCCACGTTGATTGTCAAAAGAATGAGTCCTGTTCTACCAATCAAAAAGAACTCTTCTTTTACTTACTTTTCTTTCTCGTTTTTCTATATTTTCAAAGTGATTTGGATTTGAGGGAAACGGAATTTCACCTAACAATTTTTATGTTAGCGTCCAGTTCCTTGCTCATTTATCTCTGTTTTTTTGTCCACGAGACGAGCTTAGAACTTCTAATAACATCTTTTTCCTATCTTTTCCTAAATATTCTAATAGGAGCAGTAATAGCGGATATAGAGGTCTTTTTCCGATGTACCATGCTTTACGTGACTATCCAAAGTTTAATCGGAATGATTTTGTATTTAGTTAGTCTCCTTACGAATGAATCACTCACTTGTATTTTTAATAAAGTAAAACTAAAGATTTTTATAAGTAAATTAGTCTTTCTTTCCATGACTTTGAATTCTATCAATTTTCATTATTTTTTGGTCTCCCTATGGCTTCAAACTTTTACATTCCAACTAATAGTTTTGAATATCTATTCTTTTTTGATAACTAAAAACCCCGGGTTACAAACTTTAGAAAGGAAACCACCTTTCTTTCAAGGTTTGTACTCTATAGTTGTGCCACTTTCATTTTTATTATGAATCCGCCCACTGCTGTCATCTTAATGATAAATCCTTTTTTTATCAAAAGCTTACTTGCTCTCATTAAAACTGTGGGCAAACTACGAAGCGCCCTGGGGTGTCTTTTTGTTTTTTTTTATTTTTGATTTGAGACGTAATATTGATTATATATAGTACCTTCGTTTTCTATTTTTGCTTAAGCCTTTTTATTGGGATCAGGTCCTCCATGCAAATTTGGAACAAAATTGATTGGGATGGAATATTGAGAAAATCAATATTCCATCTTTTAGGCTATGTGGGATTTATCCTCTTTAAAAAGGACATTTCAAAAGAAAAAAGGAAGAATAGAATCCTACTTCTATTGAAGAATAGAATAAGAGGGATTCTATTCCTGGTGCTCCTTGCTCTTCTCTTAGGAGAAGTAGCCTTTTGTGCCGATGAGGCATGGCTGGCGGTTTCCCCATCGGGGACTGAAGCTAGCTCATCTAGCAATTCGCAGTCATCCACCTGGAGCGGCTCCTGGATTTACCGGTGGCTTAATCCGCTCCAGCCTTCCTCGGCCCCGATACAGCCGGAAGGTGAGGTTAACCAGCCGCAACCCCCAGCCGCTGGTCCATGGGAACCAATCCCCGGTCCTGCACCCATCGACTCGCCTCAATCTTTGACTCACTCTAATCAAGAGTGGCTCAGCGCATTCTTCTCTGAGGAGGGCACAACGGTTGAACAAGAGCCGGGGGCTCCGGAGGCGATGCCGCAGGCGCCAGCAACCAAAATTCCAATTATTAAAACTTCAATCATACAAAGGATGCGGGAGCTTTACCCCAAGGGATCCACTAAATCCCCTTATAAAAGCTTCACTATTCCCCGGTGGGAAGGGGAAAACTAAGAAAAGGCCCATGACCCTAGAGGAATTACTCCATATAGAGCAGCATTTACTTCGCAACGGTAAAAAGTCCCACTGGGCTAAGGAATTACACCGAAGGATTCACAGCTGGGATTGGGAACATCCACGCAGCTTACCCTCCTTTCGCAACAAGGTAGCCGTAGGGAAACCCGCGGCTGGATTGAATCCTTTGCGAACTACGAATGACTTGATCCAAGCTAGGAAGGTACGTAGGCAAGCTCGATCGAATAGAGCCCCAAGTCAGCTTCAATGCTTTTCTTACATAGGAAACGAGGATTAAAAGGAAAGCTGAAAAGAAGCAAGGAAAGTCAGAAAGTTAAAAGCGTGTTCTCTTAAAAAAGCCTAATTCGTATTCCATATTTATCTTCTATTAGTTGTCTTAAACTATGTGGTGTCCTTTATTGTACTATTCTATGTCAGTTCCTTGATTTTATTTCTTGAAATATAGTAAAAATAAAACGTAGTAAAAGAGTATGCTTTTTTTTTCGCATAATCAAATATTCCATTTCTGTCTTGCTTTGCTTACTAGTTATCTAATTGAAAGAGCTAAGCGCATATATCCTTGTGTTTTTCTTTGCTTCATCTGTCTCTATCCCCGTGGATTTCCTTTTCTCTTAATTTGAATTGGATTTTTTTTTTCTTTTTATAATAAATTCAAATGGATGGGCATCTACTCGCTGACATTTCTAGAATGTCCGATAGGCATGTTTTACGCCGAAAGCTATATTAAATTTTAGCTGGGAAGAGACAAGCTGATCTTCTATCTTAGAATGCACATGCTCTATTACTCGTTAGTCGTCGGTTGCTCAACCGCTTATCCTTTAATATGAGTTGCATCCCGAATGCAAATAACAAGACAAGATCGATTCAATGAGGAGTAGAAAGAAAGCAGTCCTCAATAAGAAGAATTCCCTACTTGCAACCTACTCGTAGACAAGCGATAAACTCACCTGCTGTCTCTTTATTCTTCTTAGACTCGCCTTGCTGAAAGTCTTCCGATCGCTAACTCTCAACAGGATTTTTATCATCTATCTCAATCGAACTAGCTTGCTTGACAACCTTTGTCCACAGCAAACCCCGCTCCTTGCAGAAGCTGAGAGTAGACTTACTTAATGGAAAACTCCCCTTTAGACGAGTACTTCCACAGAAGTTTGTCTTGAGTTTCGCTGTGGACAAAATGCCGCTAAGCTTCGGCAGGGTTGCGTCTGGCAAATATTGCCGAAGCACCCCCCAGTCCCAGTCATTGGTCTGAAGCCAGTAGTCGTGAATGGTTTTCCCCGGTTCCGCTTGATCCAAAGGACGGACCACACAGGAAGCCAAAGGAGCATCTTCGAGCCATTTATCCTTCAAACAAAAAGGAAGCTGCCTTACCGTTACCAATCCTCCATATCAGTCCCTCCTCCGGGGCTTTGTACCAAAAGAAAATGCTCCGCCATGTGTACGAGGAGGATGCTGCCATACTTGGCCGTAAGGACCCGAACCCAGTTCGGCTCTTGTAACAAAGGCCATGCCAGCTTTGCAATAGAAGCCTTATTCATTCATGGAGAAAGCGGCACCAACTTTAGATTCGAAAGTTGATGCGCAGGAAGGGGAAGACCCTGTAAAAGACATTTGCACCGTACTTTCCTGTCCTGCTTGACCTGACCCCTGGGCAGTTCGAAACCAAAGCTTTGCACGATTTATAGCTTGACTGACCTTGCTCTCTTAGACCTACCGCTTATCCCTGGGATTAGGTGAAAGAGCGCTTTATCTGTCTTTATAGACATAGACAGGCGGGACTACTTTGGTAATAAGAAAATATTATTTATTCGCGGGGATTGCTTAGCTTGGTGCGCTTGCTTCCCTCTAAATAAGCAGAACCTTAATTCAAGTCTTAGGTCAATCACTAAATTCTTTTTGTAACGACCTCTCTATAAGCAGTATTTACCAAACCAGCCTATATTGTTTAGTCCGAACTAAGATATCAAGTTTCTCCCTGAACAAAAGAAAAGACCAGAGTTGGAGGTTTAGTTATATTGCATTCTAGCAGCTATGGTTCCTTCTGACTTTTCTTGTGGATATCCCGTGTTATGAGCACCCAATCCTTCTGAAAAGAGAGATAAGCAGGGACATCTGTGAACTCGGATAGCCTTGTGGCATACCTTGAATCCAAACTAGGCTACCATCTTTCCTCTATTATGAAATATCATTTCTCTTTTTGATAAAGAAGCCCTTCCTATCGAGCAACTTCTGGTTCGTAGCACTGGAACCAGGTATCCCAACCCCGGACCTGATCGGGTATGCTAATCTACCCGTAGAAAGCGCTACTTCCGTAGTCTATGGTCCCGCTAATCCTAAGCGGAGAAATTCGCCAAGAAGAGATCCTGGAATCAGTCTATTCTTTTTATTTCTTCTAGTAGGATGGTAATCCATTTCTTACTGACCAGGCTGGGATATAATCTAAGGTAAGGTTGCTTTCTATGTAGGTAGGAGAGCCTAATCTCTGTACTAGCGCTATCTATCAGGGAAGAAGGGACGACCCTCTAGGAGAACGTAATCTTAACCCAGAAATTCAGTCTTACTCAAGCTAAGTAGCTGAACCAAAAAGAAGACCGAGAGTTATATTTGTGGAAAGGATCCACTCCCTTCAAAAAAGGAAGGGCAATCCAACTATTCCTTTATTTAAAGGTAGGTTTCGGGGGAAAGACACCATGTCCAGATATGCATTCGCGTAGACGCACCCTCAGAGCAGAGGAAAAGGCCGACTTGACTATAGAAGAAAAAAGGGCAACTGCCCGGACAGAAGATATACATGGAAGGAATAAGAGTCTGTAGCTGAAGAGAAACCCCGAGTACGATGCTGAAGTGTTCATCGATGGGTTGGGGAAGCAGGCTATTCGTTGGTGCTTAGCTTTCCCTCTAAAAGAGAAGGCTATGGGTCCTTCTGCTATCGAGTGAGGGTAGAGGTCTCTATCCTCAGGTCCTCCTTTCAAGGGCTATGGCTCCGCTCCAACGGATAGATTTAGATAAAAGAAATATTGGGTCTCCTCCTTTAGACATGAGAAGGAGGCTTTTACCTATACCTATACTCTTTCTTATTACGGTCAGAGGGCCTCTCTTTAAGCATCTTTAGAAGAGTGTGAGTTCTAAGGTTCCAAGGCCAGAGGCGAGTACCGATCCTAACCTAAATATAGCTATGGGGGTATTGACTTGAATAGCTTTCCATTCCCTAGCTTATTATTAGAAGAGTTCCCTTTCGTTAAGGCGAGGGTGCCTTTCCCTTGCTTTAAGATAGTTTCGGTGATCATATACTACATTATTACTTTTGCTAATTGATTAGAGAAGAGGGCCCGGGGAGTCCGCCTTCATGGGAGTTTTAGTTTGACTTCCTCTCCCCGAAATCGCCAGAAGGAGGTATTCTGTCTATAGAAAGAAGGCTTGCGGACATTCAGATAAAGCCCTTTGACGGAGTTATCATTAAGACAAGAAGGGCCTATCGATGGACTGATTGTATTTACAAAATATTAGTCTTTCAAGAAAAGCTACCTAGACAATGAATTAGCCTACGCCCTTATACTATGGAGCTCCCTTCTCCTGCTTTCTTTTATTTGTTGGCACGGAACTTGAGATGTTAAGAGATTGAATCTTTCTCTAATTCTAGTCTACGCGAAAGAGAACATAGAAAGGAACTTAAAGTCAAGGGATTGGGCCTATCCTATCTAATTAGTGAGTATTTGTAGAGCCTTTTGCCGCGCTTCTTTATGTTTATCTTTAGGGGACGTCTTTTTCTTTGGTTTTGAATCCGGAGAAAATTCAAAACACGTACATGAAGTGGATTGAGAGATGAGTCTAAGGTTCAAAGAAAGGCTTTAGCGCCTAAGATCAAATCCCTCCTAATCACTATAACCACATTTTACCGAGGGGAATTGAAATCCTCATTCTAATTTTTATTTTTCTATCTATGGTTAGTGCTTTCTTATCCGAAGGGGAAAGCCCCGGCCTACAGCACCGCTATGATAAATCCCAACCCAGAGAAGATAAAGGAATTTAACCTCTGATAGCCCTTTCATTTAATTAAATGGAAATAGGGCGGCTAAAAATAGCTAGTATGAAAGAACTGACTTTCTTCTTGAAAAAGGAAATATGATTCCATAGTAAAGGCTGAGACAAATTCTGTGTTTACTTCGCGATAGCCTTAACTTGACATTATCAAGCCATACTATCTACCAAAATGGATTTTAAACTGACATTCTTTCTATCCTATATATCGGAGATATAAGGGTTGCACTTCCGCTTATGGTAACCAAACAAACTCTTTCCCGGCAAGAAGATCCAACATTTCCTTCGGGCAAGTTCAGCTATAGTTGGGAAGGGAACGACTTTATGGGGATGCCCGTCTTGAACTTATAATTGATGTATGATAGAGCCTCCAGCATATAGGCCTATCTCACTTGGATTCTTCTCACGAATTGGATTTGAACCAATATCTCCGGGCGACTTTCCTTTTAGTCGATCGTGAGTGGGTCTGTCGTCCTCCTCATTATAGTCCTCCTAAAATCAATAGCATTTCGTCGGAAAACATCCTGTCTTTTTACCTGAGTAGTCCTATGCATAGTAAGTACTATAGCCCCTATCATGGCAACTAATAAAATTAGACTAGGAACCAAAAACCAGACGAAATAGTAGGTATAAAGTAAATTGCCCAATGTTTCCAAATTAGTCCAACTTCGTACCTTTCCGGCATAAACCGTATATATAAGAGAGGTCGTATTTATTTGGGTTGGTAGTAATGGAATGGTTTCATTATCTAAAATGAAGAACATTTCCCACCAAAGGATCAGTCCAATAATACCACTCACTGGTAAATAGCGCAATACTTCTTCGTGAATCTCCGCTATTTGAATATGGAACATCATAACAACGAATAGGAATGATACGGCTATAGCTCCTATATGAACTACTGGGAAGATCATAGCGGAGAAGTCGAGACCTAACAAAAGAAGTAAACCTGAAGTGTCGCGAAAGACTGGGATGGGAAACAAAACGGAATGTACCGGATTTTTAGCACGTGCAACCATCAAACCAGAGACCAAAGCAGGGCTCGACAAAACAGAAAGTATCATGGCATTGAGAATAAAATCTTCCCTCCATACAGACTGAACCCCGTCAAGCCTGTAGGACTAGTGTTTTGACTATATAGAGATGTGGTTGGTTGTTGACCAACAGAAAGAAAGCATGGCGGCATAAACCGTATATCTCGGAGAGGCCCCCTCAGAGGAGCGTAGAAGGAGGAGAGTAGGCTGGGGTTGCTCCTTATGTGTCAAATCCAGTCAGCAATCTCGGAGTTGGAATAGCTTTCTATCTCCAAATCCATGACCATGATAGCGTAGGCAAATCTATTATAAGTAGTATCCGTGGGGGTGGTGGAAGCCACATAAAGCTTTCATGGACACAGGAGAGAGGTTAACCCTCATATCCTTGACCAGAAATTGTTTGGCAAACTCTACAGCACCAGTTGAGGATATCAAAGACTTGTGTGTGGATATCTTAACACCAAGCCGTTGTAAGCCTAGCCGGTACTGTTCCGCCACAAGTGGATCGGTGATGAGAACATCATCACCTAATATAGCATACCTGTCGAACAGGATCCCAGGTCTAACCTGTTCCGCAGCCCACCACACCAAAACATGATGGGTGAACGCGAACAAAGGCCAATAACCATAATAGCCTAACGGTTGACCGGTCACAAAGGACACTTGAGACAGAGCCCTCTTAACGAAGGGTACCTCAAATACATTCGTCCCTAATGTTGTATTCACAACACTTGAAGCAAATGACCTGTCAAACAATAGCGCAAGCCTTTCAAACAGAAACACAAGAGGCCACCCATCGGTAGCACTCTTGAGGTCATAGCTTAAACATGTTTGACTAGGAACTAAACGAATGAGAGGTGCTGTTTGATCATCCATTGGGATGCGGCGGAGGACCTCCGCAAACCAATGGTGGATGGGTTTCAGCAACCTCTCACATAGTTTCCTATTGCGAATATACGACGCTTGCCAGCACCCTCACACGTGCAACCTAGTTTGCCTGGGGATCCCTATATCGTCGCAGGATGGTAGAAAGGGCCCTATACGGCGCTCAAACCAATCCAAATCCTCGGGTGTGAAGGTTTTATTCCTCACATCAAAGGCGTAACGAATACGGGGAGGCCACAAGCAGCCATGTGACCATTGGGTACCCTGTGAGTGCCCAACGACCAACAGCCATTGAAAAGCGCCCAACTCATGAGAAAACGATGTGAATGAAGAGCGAAAGTTCCGAATCTTACGATAAGGAAGTTTCCTTCTCTCAACCCACACCCTTTTCGTCAATGAGTGTGTCGGCAAGGCTTTCCAGGTTGGTTCAAACCGTAACCCTTGTTCAAGGGGTATACGTTTTATCCAGGGAGCATAGCGACTGATAAGTCGATGAAAGTTCTCCTTAATCGAACCAACCAGCCCCACCACCTCGTCAATATTATTGGGTGGGGATATTCTACTAGAAAACGTTGATTTATCAACCTTCTTTGCCAAAGTAATGATCTTTGACAGAGAGAATCTTTTTTAATAAAACTTCACCAGCATGTCCGCTTTCTCATCCTTCTTCAGAATAATACGCCTATGATGAGACGGAATGATCCGAGGGTAACCGGACCGAGTGAGAGAAACTGGTACCAGCATTGTCAGGATGAACGAATTCATCACCACCATAGGCCATCATCAAGGATGAAGCTGCTTGCTTAAAATAGAAAGCGCAGAACAACCACCCAGATTTCCGACCAAGGTGAACAATGCGAATAACAACAAGATGGATCCCCACACAGAGTTCCTTGTTCAGACCATCAAAGATCACTAAAGCACCTTTTGGTATGTATTGCCCCCTAATCAGATCCACCAGACGAGAAACTCCATTCCGCACTGCTGCTGAGTCGTCGGACTTATCCACCAAGGGATTCGTGGGATTTCTATGGATTGCGTTGGGGGAAATCTACCAAAGCTAGGCAGATAGATAGACTCCTTTCCCGCTGCTAAGGGAGAGTAAGAAATAAAATCAATCAAATGATTGTTTTTTAATTGAATCAGCGCCTCCTTTTCTTTTGGGTATGCAGGTACTACGAGTCCTCTCACTACCAACCAGCAGACATCATCTGGCTGGTCTTGCCGGTATCAACAACAAGAAAAAAACAACCAACCAAACCAAATGGAAACAGCAATTAACTATGGCTCTTGGCCCAGACAACGTCCTAGGCGTCGGGGAGATCGTAGCAACAAGGAACGCCTAGACGACGTTTTTATTCCTGGGCTGCAGTAAGCAGATCGAGAGGTCGTTCCGCCCCTTGTCCCCGAATATGGGTAATATGTTCTCAAAAATTCTTGCTCCAATCTGACCTAGCTGGCGAGCGATCCCAGTTCGCGGCAGAGAACAAGACAGCAAGCGAGCGTACCTTTGTTCGCTTCTTCTCCACCAAGCACGGAAGTTTAAGGATAACTGTAGGTCGGTGGCTACCTAAGGAAACTCCGATTCGATCCGCCCCCCAGCTGGGAGGCATCTACCTCATCCCGATCACAAGGAGAGGTTCACCATGATGGGGGTACTTGTTTTTTTTTCCCTTCCGGAAAGAAATGCATAGGGGACCATCCTTTTGTTGTGTTGCGGCATGCTCCTAAGATTTACGGATTCGCAGGGGGCCTCAGGCCCTACTTAGTTGACTGACAATGACAAAGGCTTGCGAAACTAAGTAGGGCCTTTTGAATGAATTGAATCTTTAGTAGTCTATCAGTGGTGCAAAGCGGCTTTGTGCCCCTTTTCAGTAGGGGAGCTAAGGGTTAGACCTTCCTTAGAAAGTCAGCGAACAGCGGTTCTTGTAGGTATGGCCTTCCCCCTTGACTCTCCTAACGTCGAGCTAAGTGACTTCGTAACCTTTGCGTAGCGTAGTAGAATGAAGGCTACGCACTGACGCTCTCTTATCTATTAGCCTAAGCGTCTTCGCTAACTCGCTCGCCTACTATACTATACCCTACTATACAATACATAGGGTAGGCTAACCCATAGGTCCTTAGTAGCGTTGACAAAGAAGAACAGCCGGTTAAAAGACAGTGAATCTTTATAAATATATTTATAAAAGATTCTATAATAATGAAAAAGATATTTGATATAGGCCAGCTTGACAAGCTACCCTTCCTCTTGATCTTAGGTGCGAATAGAAAGATCTCTTTTTTAGTACTTCCACTTATCTATCGATCCCGGCCCGGAAAAGTGACCGACCAGGGCCCTCTTTTTGAATGAAAGAAAGGCTTTCTGAGCCCTAGCCCTGTAAGCCCACACCTGTGTAGAGTAGATCGTTCAACACCTGCGGCACAAACCCATTTTTGACCTATTGGTCCTAGTATCATAGGCGACCGAACGGCCGCCCCCTAATTACTAGACCAACCCGCTGTAATAATTCCATAAACACCTAACGAAGATATGGCAAACAAATAAAGTAGCCCTATGTTCGAATCTGACAATACCATACCATAATCAAAAGGTACAACGGCCCGAGCGACCAGACTTAACATAAATGTAGCCACTGGAGCCATTCTAAAAAGGGAGAAATTAGCACTACTTGGTGAAATAGGTTCTTTTAGAATCAATTTCAAACCATCTGCTAGAGGTTGTAACAATCCGAACGATCCCACTACATCAGGACCCTTTCGACGTTGCACAAAAGCCATTACTTTACGTTCAGCTAGCACTAAAAAGGCTACTCCTAGTAGAAGTGGTAGAATTATTCCAAGTATTTCAGCTGGAACAGCTATGTACGTTTTCGATTTTCTATTCACTCATGATCTGGCCTGGTCGACCCAATCATGATATTGAAGGATGGGACCTTTTCTCGAAAAACTTTTGTTTCACATTTTCGGAACTAGAAGACATAGTTGATTAGATCTAAAAAGTGAAAAATCTGTTCGCATAACCAAGCATTTTGGCCATGTAACATGACATCATAATAGTCATTTGTCAGAAAGCCCGGACTGTCAATCCGATCGTCGGAAATAACAGCCCGAACAAGGTCGGGCATCGTCCACTCCGGCGGTACTTGTCTATTTGACAGTAGAACTCAGTCTTCGCATTTATCGCAGATTTGATTAAATACCCGCTCTAACTCAGGTGGAGCGCTTTGCGCGTCCGACCTAGTTGAAGAAAGAGTGGAAGAGGTACTTGACAGACTATCAAAAGACATATTCCTAGTATCTGATAGCATAAATTGGACATCACTGGACGTTGGATTTCCAAAGAGTAAAAGTGGATTGTTATTCAACATAGGCTACTTTGGAAAATAGCTCTGCTCCCCTTCAAAAAAAGAAAGAGAGACTTGTTTGTTGTAAATCGCTGGTTGGTTTACCAACCAAGAAAGGGCAAGGGGAGCCCCGCAACAAATAGATGGGGGTAGGGGATCTTTATCATTCAGCGCAGTTGTCGCTTAAATGCAGAGAATTGGCCATTCAATCTTGTAAACTCATTGAGACCGCAATTGGAAAAAGAGAGACGAACGGAGAGGAATAACCAATCGATGAAATAACATGAAACCATTCTGTTTCAATAGAGGTACGAGAAACGGTTGGGGGCAATGAAGTAGGTGAAGTGGTTGGATTTTGCGAGCTGTTCCAACCACTGCCGGATGTGATTCCAAGAGCCAAACGAGAATGAATACCACACAGAAGAGTCAAGACCAGGCTCCCTGATGGAATGTTTAACCGATCCATTCCGGATCGACCGAATTGGTACGGAAGTTGTAACATGGGAAAACCACAGAAAACACAACTTATTTGAATAACCCGGTGACCTACCAATTGTAGAAGTAGGATCTTTGGCAAGCAATAAGCACTTAAATAATACAATTCGAGTGTACCATCTTCTTTCTCATTTCGAGGAAAAGGCGCGGGAGGGAAAGAAAACAACGAAGGGATCCGAATCGGACCTAAATGGGAATGACATGAAAAGTCTTTTTCAAAACCTAGTATTAAGGGCGTTACGACGATATACGAGAGGAATGAAGAAAAACTCGTGATTGGTGTGGAGGGGAAGATCTTTTTATTATATAGTTCAAGAAAGAGTCGTCTCATTTCCTTACATTAGCAATGGGAGATAAAAAAAAGTCAATATCTGTTGTTTTTTTCACTTAAACTTAATAAGAGGTCCCCTCTTTTTTAAATTGAGTTCATTAACTTTCAATCGCATTTGGGCGTTCTTTCTCTCGAGAGCCCTCCACCGATCACAGTCGTGATCCATTTCTGCCCGTAGCCGAGCACGTTCGTTGTCACGAACCCGATCTATTTCTCGGGCTTGATCCAACCGGCTGTCGATCTCGTCAAGAACCGTCTTGAGGCGCTGGAACCTTTCTTGTCTGGCCTCCTTACCCTCGGTGGGGGATTCACTCAAGTGGCGAATCTCCCTAAACCATAAGTCGCCAATCTAGGCGTATGGTCTTTGTTCATTCCAAAGAAAGAAGGTAGTGTTCGGTAACTAACTGTTCGCCGGTTGGCTCGTTTCCTATCCCCTATCCAAAAAAGGTGGAAGGCGACCCCCTAGCCAAACACTTCTTTTCCCTTTTCCGTAACCTTCAACTAAGCTTCAAGACCGATTCTCCCCTGTACAAACTCCTCACTTGGATCTTCCTACCGCTGATGAGAGGCCATCCCCTCCCTACCACCATATATTCAATATGCCTTTTTTTTTTCAATCCTCCCTTCAACAGATCCGTAAGGGCAGATCTGGTAGCAAGAGATCCATTATCAGATTAAGTCAAGGGATTGCCTAGCTAGCGCATATCGAAGAGTTTGAGCAGTGGCCTTTGTTCACATCCTGATTGGGTTCCATCGAGGTATCTTCTTCTCCTCTTGTTGCGACAAATCGAGTTGCAGCACATGACGAGTGCCCATCTTTCCCGAAGCTCCACTTTCATAAACACCCATCGGTACAACAATTGATCACAACGGAAAGTAATTAAGCTTGATCCCGTTTTCCATCGAATCCTATTCTCAACCTCGAGTCAGGAGTTGTTGCCCTAACTTCGTTAGCCTAGAAAGGCTTTGTTTGAAAGCTGTCTTTTCAAGAAGAAAGTAACACCGCTACTACTATTATAATATAATAGCTACCGATTCTCATCCGAGGAGAACGGAACTACCTTTAGAGTAGACCTCACTGCTGCGGTTACGCCTCCAACAGATGAAATCGCACCGTCGTCTTCCCAGCGTAGAGCAAAGCAAACAAGTCAGCCTGAGTTCCATAAGTCTCTTTAGTTAGTAGCAAAAAGGCTAATCGGTAATAAGCCTTCAGTCGACCATCGGGAGATACGCCTCCAGGCCAAACAGATAAGGGAAGCGAGAACATGATCTTCTTCCTTTGCCTTTGATATGATTACCTCTTAAGCGAGCGAGTACTCATATTATGCCTTCCTTTCAGTCCTCTGATCTTACCTTATACCCTCCATGCTATGCGGGGAAGCGAGGTAAGGGCTAGCTTCTAATCTCCGATGATGCCCAGCGAGTTACATACTTTCAGCGAGCATAAATAACCAGTACATAAGAGCAAACGAGCTACATAGTTATCGCGAGTATAAAAGGGATTAGCAGGTAAAATCTTTTTCCGCTTATTCCCGGGAGTAACGCAGGTTAGGGATTAGCCGTGACTCTTTATTACCTAACGTCGTCTTGCGCCATATGTACTGATCTTTGGTTGGCTCGTAAAGGCCATCAAGGGTCGACAGAGTTGAACCCTTGAGTAGATCGCAGGAGACTTGCTGTGAGACGAACGAGACCTTACTTGAGATATCGCACCTATCGCTCGGCTTAAGTTGGGAAGCGAATGGCTTCTTTTTGATCGCCTTAAAAAAATGGGTACAGCGGATAGATTGTATAAGCTTGACTTAGGAGATTCATTACCAATGATACCAATCAGTCTGATTTTGGATAAGGTGAAGCTTTTTGTTGGAGATGGAAATTGATATAGGCTGATATCAGATTTTCTTAACATTCCTATCTATGATGCGTAGGTTTGATGTTAGTATGCCTCCTATTGGTGAGCTCACAAGGGTGGGTCATATTCAACATAGTTTTGATGTCTTCGATCGTGAGTTTACTAAAAGGTTCCCTGGAATTGAAATTGATAGATTCGTGAATGAAGTCTTGATTTCGACTAGAGAGAATGATCAAGTTACATTCGATGTGGATGCTTTATATAAGCTATTGAATGATCTCCAACTGGTTGGAACGATCCATTCTATTGGTCCTGGCGATGATTGCCATATCATTTATAACCGGCGTGTGGTTATTGTGGACAATACTGGTAAGGTAGTAGTTCTATAAGAGTACGGTAATTGTAAAACCTTTCTACTTACCAGCTATTCCAGAATGGAATGAGCCCGTACCGTAATGAGTGAAGGCTGTTCTAAGATAAAATCCAGAGGCCAAGAGTTCCGACTATCGAATCAAAGAAGCGCGAGCTCTACTGTATCTACGCTATTGCCCGATCAGAACTCTACTGTATGAGATTAGTTATCCGTCTCCCCTGCCCTGTTAGAACAGTCTGGTCTTTAACAACACAACCTGAAAGGAAGCCATTCCTTTTAGTAAGTTTCTAGCCGTCTTGATGAGGGCAAGACTCAAATACGGAATAAGGAAATGGCACAGCTGAGTGCTAGAATCTTAGTCGATGGAAGTTAGATTCACTAAATGAATATTCGTTCCATTGAAATATCATAACTGTCAAACTCTTTGTTCTCATAACAGAGAACCCTATCATAGGCCCTTAGCCTTAGTTGGAAGCTAAACCAAAGCTAAGCTTGTAGGCTCGTAGAGAAAGCTATTGTGCAGTTATACCCACAATCCATGTTCCTGAACAGTCTCGTTCGAACATCTGATTCACCTTAGGGCGGACACTTCACTTCAAGCTTAAACCTCCGTCTATGATCGGCTTGCTTTCTCGGTATCGTGAGTCTCAACTCTTTAAGCCGGCTAACTAATAGATAGAGATATAGCTCAGTAAACACGGGAATCACTATCGCCTTCGGCTTAAACACGGCTACGCTTCGCTCTTTTTCACTATCGCTAGTCTGTAGTCTGTGAAAGAAGATTGCAATTTCTGGTCACTTTCAGTCTAACCCGGATTTACTTAGTTAGTCGGGACTTGCTTCTTAGCGTGTAGTGGATCAACCAGGCTAGCTTTCCTGTAGTAGAGCGCGGGGAGAGTGACCATCAGGGCCTTGAATAGGGTGTGCCTTTTTTTTCTTTCTTTTTTTTAGGAGTACTCTTGAATGTACTATACAGTAGGTTCTCAGTGCCCTAAGATCCCAATCCCAGATCGAGTTCCAATCGCAGAATTGTTCTCAAGCGAATGGCTTTTACTCAACCTCAATTCATTCAGTTAGGACCTCCCTTTATGTATGTCATTTCTATCCTTGCCAGCGTGAGGAGTCAGATCGGATTCTAGCACTTGCATGGAATCTGGGAGAGTGGCTATTTGCAGCCTCTCTTGGCATGAGCACTAGCATCTTGCTAACATCGGCTTTTTCCTCCGACTAGAAGGGGATCTTGTTCACGGCGGATTCAAGATCCTCAAATGTGGCTTTGGCTTCAGCTATCTCATTCGTTCTTTTTTATCTTTTTATTGGTAAGTAGCCCTTTTCGGGTTAGTTGAAAGACCAAGAATGGCCTCTTTGAAAGAAGACGACAGACATGCTGGGAAGGAAAAGGAAGGAGATGTGGCCTAAGTAGGTACAACAAAAGGTACTAGTATGGGCGCAATATGCGATTGGAAGCTCTTCTTTGGCAGGTTTCATGATTTGCTAATCCGATCTTGTAAGTTGGCTTATCTTAGGCCACCGACTGAGACGATGGCTTGAAACCCGGGTAGAAATCAGACCAATCGAAAACCTTGGAAGCAACAAATCGCGGGGCGTAAGCTGTTGAATAAGCTGTGGGTCTTGAGGCAGATGTGGCATCTTCTGAACCACCGTAGTTAGGGGGAAAAAGCTCATCTTTTTTCAATGCAACCAGAGGGCTCTTAGTACGCTAACGCTACTACCTGCCCGAGGATGTTTTTTGGTTTATGTCGGCCAAAGAAAGGGCTTCCCTATCAGCACAAAGAATCAATTCAATAAGAGAGGATTGGATTTCAAAAAGAAAAGACAAAAACCGCATTGAGTGGGGCCTGCCCTAAAATGGCCCTTACAGAGCTTCTCTATCAAGAGCTGCTAGTTGGTGGTTGAGGAGTAATAGGTTCCGCATAAGCTACATTTCGTGGGGGAGGCACCTATCCAGTACTTCCGAACTCGTCTTTCATCTACAGACATTGGGTCGCTAAAGCCAATAGTTCGGTGTCCGGGCAACAGCCACTCATCTTTGGTTGCAGCTTCGGCGGAAGCCTATGCTTTCAGTTCAGTTCCATTCCTTGGTTCTCCGGTTGATTGCCCAGCCCGCGTCACACCTTAAAAAGCTTTGGAACGGCAGTTTAACTTACTTCTCACGGACATTGGACCTTCTTCAAACTGGCCTTTGAACTTGAGCAAAGAGTCTATGGGATCTAATCTAAAGGGGAGCTATTTGCTAATCGAGGGCTTCACTTCCCTGCTCTGGTTCAAGACTAGCTAGGTATCCTCCTCAGTATCGTTACCACGCTAGCTTGAATAGTCTCAGAGCTTGGCTACGATTGCCTCGAAGGAATGCAGAGCTGTCTTATAGTAGCGAGCACCCCCTTATGAACCTTAAACCAGAGGACAGAAAGAAAGCAAAAGGAGAAGGAAGAGAAGGGACTAATATATGTATGTTATCCTACTAGCAGTGACTAGAAGGAAGGGAGCCAAGTCACTAACTAGAGGAAGGGTCTACGATTGCCGGGTCGTGTTCGTGAACCTATAAAGAACTTAAAAAATGGCTGACACTCCTCGGAAATTACTGAAAGACTGGCCTACGACCCCTCACTGAAAAAGGTCTCTCTCTGCTTAAAGGAATTTAAGAAAAGTCTTTGGGCGTACTTTGACGAGGGGTGACAACTCCTTCTTTCTATTCTATATAAGTGCCAATAGCCGAAAAAAAATCTTACTATTAAAATAGAGGGATTCTTAGTCTAGCGCGTAGTTTAAAAGAATTAAATTAAGAGAATCAGCGATCTATGCCTTACGAACGTCAACCACCTCTTTAAGGTCTTAAGTAGTTAGGGGGCGCGGAGCCGCTGTTATCCCCTCTTAGCGAGTATGGTACCCACTCCTCTTATTGGCTGGGGATGTACACAGCAGTCGAAGCAACGTATAAGAAGCGTCGATCGCGATACGCCTTCGATCACCCGGATAGATTGAGTCAAGTAATGGCATCCACGGAGAGCTTACCTTAACTGGCATGACATTTAAAGAAGGCTACGTCTAGACCTGAATGAAGAATCCCTGAGTCTTCCGGTCGAGGCATATTATCTAAGCGACTCTCCTTTCAGTCTCACTTCCTACGTACCAAAGCTTTAGAGAGGGAATTCTTTATCTAAGGCAAAGTGTCCCTAGGGTTTCATTAATAAGATAGATTCCTTACAAGCAAGGGTGCAGATGAAGCAGCGCTCAAGCCTATAGCTAACGATTAGATCTTAATCTTTCTCGTAGGACAGTTCAGTGAGCCTTAAACCATAGGATAGGAAAGGAAACAAGCAACGGACCAGTTCAGTAATATAATTAATTCCTTCAGTTCCGTAATAATATAATAATAGGCGAAGGTATTGACTCGAGCTGCTATCTGCTCACCGCTCCTCTGTTCGAGCTACAAATCCACGAGAATCATGGACTATTGAGAATCGAGGTTTCTCACCGGGTCTTCCTACCCGTGAAAAAACGAGTTTTTGCTTAGTGACATCGAGGTCCTGGTTCTATTCAAAAGCAGCAAGAAAGCGTAGCGAGGTAGGTTTGAAATCTCACTTCCTACGTTCCTTGATTCTCCGGTACTAAAAAGAAAGTCTCATTCGACAGCTGTTACAGTCCTTCCCTTGGGACTGCTACCTTTAAGACAGCATTCTCTGGAGAGGTCTTGATAGAGCCTGTGCTAACGCCTTGATTCTGCAACTGAAATTCGATTTATTCGCTCACAGGAAGTTTACTTGTAGCAAGCGTAACGTAAGCGCTTACAGCCAAGTCAGCTCAGTATTTAAAGAAAGAGAGAAAGATGGAGTCTCCCGTGGGAAAGAAGCGCAGGACTGACTTTGATTGCTCGTTAGAAGAAGGAACGGAGTAGCTCTCCCGATAGTACGTATTCTTTTTCTAGTCTTGGGGAAGGAAATGAAATCCTATAGCTTAGCTTGAGTAAAGCCCATTAGTAGTAATGCCTAGGGCAACCTTAAGAATTATATTCCATTCCTCCTACCGTCCCTCTCCTTTCAGTCGAGCTCACATCCCTCTCACTTCGTTCGAGCGATTTCATACCGGTCGAGCATCTTCAATCTTCATAGCAAGAGTTCCTTCGTACCTTGCTTTAAAGCGATATTCTGTCTTTCAGTGCAAGGAATGAATAAGTTTGAGTTCATATCTGCCGTAACTCGCCTCTCGATATTCTCGGTGAAAGCATTTACATGTGGTGGGTTGCTTATGGTGAAAAGATTTCTGAAGTAATCCACTAAAATTGACTTTTCCTGGATCCGTCTGCCACTCTCCCGAAGCATCCCGAATGCCATGTATACTATTACGTTTTTGTCGCTGGGAGGCTTCTTTATGGAAGTCTTCAGTCTTTCTGTCACCTGCCTTAAGCCAGACCGCCCTTGAACGTTGTCTCCACATCAATTCTTCTTGCTCCAACAGGTGATTAATTTCCCTCGACAACTGCCTCTCCTTCTCTTGGGTATCTGTTGAGTCTGCCCTGTGCCGAACTGAAGCCAACTCTTGCTTCTTCTGTTATAAAGAACGTTGAATATGTCCAAACGAGTGTTTGTTCCAGAGTCGAAGATTAAGATTAGTACGACACGATTGAATCTTTTGACTGACTCGATAAAGGGCTGATCCATTAACTAGGCTATTCCAAGCTGTAGTGACAACCTCCTCGCACTCGCTGTGGCTCAGCCACATCGACTCGAATCGAAATCACTTCTTCTGGGGCCTGGATACCCTTGGTTGACCTTGACTATGAAGTAGTATAGGATCATGATCTGAAGTAGAGGCTACCAGATGTTTGACCACAGCTAGGGAAAATAACTCACACCAACCCAGAAGCCGTAGCTCGATCTACGCGCTCTCGTACTTCTCCGCCGGCCTTTCTTCGATTTGACCATTTGAAAGCATGTCCCATATACCCAAGATCATGTAGGGTACAGTCTACCAACGCCTCTCTGAAGGCTCGCATGAAACTCGGGGCTCGATCTTCCGACCCTGTCGTTTCACTAATGTGCAGAATCTCATTAGAATCACCGATAAAGAGAGAGCCATGGGAGGTTTGACTGGTTGCTTAGTCTTCGAGTTGCCAATAATGTTTTCTCTGCGAGGCTTGGGGATGTCCATAGAATCCAGTTAAAGGCCAACGCTTAGCCGGATCGTGACTCTCAATCACAGCATCCACAAAGCCAGTGGAATACTAAAAAATGCGTAAGTCAACCTCGTCTTTCCAAAACAATGCTAGACCCCCCTTCTTGCCACAAGGGTCAACACATAAACCATTCTTAAACTTCGTTATTCTTCTGACGTCATCTACCTTTCGGGACCGGATCCGAGTCTCCATAAGGAAAACAACGTCGGGATCTTCAAGTCTCACCAGATCGATGAGAGATTGAACTGTCCGGGGGTTCCCAAGCCCCCGGCAGTTTCAACTTCATGTTTTCATGGCGCTCGACGGGACTGGGAACCAGTCGCCGCCGTTTCAGTAGTGTTTGGAGTATCCAGATCCATTGCCTCAGATCTACTTTTCTTTGGACCATCTACAGGTTGAACCCGAGAGGAGCGCTCAGTTTGTTCCCATTTCTGACTTGTGCACCAGCCACTCCTAGCGCTAAGCATAGAAAGCTCTCACGCGCGAAATAGGCGGCTTATAAAGCCCAATTCTTATATTACACCTCCATAATTGAATGAGGTGGGTGTAATGGAAGGCTAATTGAATCGTGTACCGTGAGTGAGCTATTGGCCCTTCCCGGAATCTTCTTGCTATGCGTCCCGCCTAAAGTGGTAAGAAAGCCAAAGGGCGCCCTTAAAGCGAAAACGGACAACCCATTCCAGGCTTCGCCGACTGAGGATACTTGCTGTGGGATCTAGCGGCTCCAGCTGCGTTGACGATATTCCTTCATTGCGACTTATCTTGCACGATCAAGATCAAAGTGTCCGTCCGTTCGGTAAGTCAGCCAGTCGTCATCTTATCTTGCACGAGCATCGTCGTCCCCATCACTTCCTCATCCTCTAGAGGAGTTGAAGATACTTCTTTGTTCCTCTTGTTCTTCCTTTTGCTCTGACTTCTTCTCATCTAAGCATTTGCTTCGGCCTACACTCGGCCGAGCGGGGAATATCAAAAACAACTCGAACAAGACCGGGGTCAACCGACTTAGAAGAAGACACAGATACAGATGGGTCAACAGATTCAGAGGTAGACTTTTCAAGCGACACAGAGACACGGGTACATAAGGAATCACATCATCGCCTCCTCCTTGCTTCTTCGCGGACTGATTTTTTATCGGCTAAGGATGTGGATCAAAGGCCACTGATGCAGTCTATAATAACGAACCTCGTGGCCAATGGGAGCCTGTGACTTTCCCAAATGGAAGTAGACCGCCAACAGCACGCACTTGCAGCCTTGGTTGATAGGAATCAGTGGAAAGCCCAATTGAGCATTTCGAGAGCCAGGAGTGAAGTTAAGACTCGGTCAGCAACAAGATCACCTCCTTTTGCATCTGTCTCCCAAGCGAAGCTTCCCAGTAAGTTGGTCATAAACAACTCAAGGGATAAAAACCTTCAGCCACAGAATCGAAAGAAAAAAGCTACACTTATCGCAAGCAGCAAGCCATAAAGGGGAGGGGGAAATTCTAGTTCATTATGAGCAAGTAGGGGGCGACAACTAAAGAGGTAGCGAGACTAACCGCGCAGTAATATATTTAGGGAATATTTTACAATAAGACCTGGAGCTTAGTCTGTCGACTCTATGAGGGGAAGAAAGAATTATGATCGGCCATCATCAAAGAGAAAAAGTGCATCCCTCCTGGGATGAAATTTAGCTAATTCAGTAAGAGCCATGCCATGCGCCTATCTAGCGCATGATAGTTGTTAGGGATCCGCTTCCTTCTTAACTCCGGATAGCAACTCTACGATGTAGTAGTCTAGGAGATATCAATAGCTATAGTTTGCATTGGGTGCATCTAAATCCGCGTTTTTCTACCTGCATTTTACAGTGAAGCTGAACCAACTTTCGAATCGACTGACTTGAAGATAGGGCCGGCTGGATAAGTTCCCAAAGGCCCCCTGAGTGACCAGCTAAGTATCTGATTGGAGGAGTCTCTGGCATAGTTTTGAATAAGAAACCGGTGGTTGAAAGCTGGAAATCATTCTAAAGATCGGATTCGTCTTTAACCGCGGAACGTACTGACTCATCTTATCAAGTTTGATAAAAAGCCAATAGCCTGAGAAGAAAAGAGATCATATACGAAATGATCGCTATATAGCGAATAAACCATCTTTTCACTAAAAAGGGGCGGTGAAAAGAATAGGAACTGGTTAGACTTTATAAATAATACCTGTGGAGTAAAGCTCAGAAAAATGATCATTTCCGGGAACGGGTGAAACCCTTTCGTTCGTGCATAAAGATATGGATAGGGATGCCGTTACCAACCCATAGTAGTAGTAAGAAGCCTGTATATACGCTCAAGCAAGAAGGAGCAGGGTTTGATCAAAGTAGAATGCCTTTTTTGAAGAAAAGCACCGGTGTGAAAAGAATATATACTATAACGGCTGGCCTTTTTCAAGGCAAGGGGAGCTCATCTATTCATTTCCCTCTTACGAGCCTATGCTCAGGATGTTCTTCGATCCCAGCAAGTTCTTCGCTCGTGGGCTACCCTCTTAGCCCGTTCTAAGCTTAGATCAATACCTAATGATACATGTTCCGTCAATTGAATTGACTCGGCCTTTCGCCAGTTGGAAATAGAGGCAAGAGGGAGCCAAGCCAGCAACTGTGGTTGTGCCATTTGGGGGGCTAAAGTAGTCTAGCGGCGGTGAAGAGACGATAGTAGACCAGACGGGGACACCACCAGAACACCCGAACAAGGATCCATTTTCTTTCGTTTGCAGCTATAGTACATATGCGCACTTTAGATTTCTGTCTAACTAATAATATTCCTTAGCGTACTGCAAGACAGGTCAAATTCCATTTCACGGTTCTCTTAGAGGTCAAGATCGGCGATTACAGAAGCCTTACCCAATTTGATGTGATCGACGCCCCAGTGCAGTACAACGTACTCTTGGGAAGAGAATGGATACACAGGAAGATGTGTGTACCATCGAGCCTCAACCAGTGCATCATGCTATGGCATAACAATTACGTTAAAGTTTTCCCCGCGGACCCAAGGCCCTTTGAATACGAAGCCAAGGCAGCGGAAGTCTACGCTGATGCTTATTACTATTCAAAGGGCGATCTTCAAATCAGGTTTTTCGGTCTGATCGACCGATCGCCGCTATTGAAGCCCCGTCGAAGACACCAGTCGATCGGGCCTCGACGACACAAACAAGTCAGTGATGCTAGACTGGTATGGAGATGGAGTGCCGAACAACCAGTAAAATGAAGAAGAAAGCATTTGGTTCGGCTGTAGTTTCATAGATCTACATGGGAATCCTCTTGAGATCGATCATGCAGTTACGGCCAATCAAGCAGAGATTCGATTGGCCTTCCAGAGAGCTGACATTAGAGGACTTACACCCAAAGCACCAGAAAAGCTGTACGACATACGATCAGAAGTTCAAGATGATGTGATCGAAGTCAACCTATAGGCAAAAGCAGAACCTCGGCCCACATATGTCAGTAAGAACCTATCTAGTGAAATGGCCGAAGCGATTGTCAATCTTTGCAAGAATACAAAGACTGCTTTACTTGGGAGTCTTCATAAATGCCTGGCCTTGATAGGAATCTGGTCGAGCACCGGTTACCGATCAAGCAAGGCTTCAAACCTTACAAGCAACCACCCACAATAGAATTTCATCTGCTCTTTTCAGCAAGTCTGATCTATAGGTAGGGGAGGGCACCTTGGTATGACCTAAGGGGTGGACTGTCACTGAATTCCATCAAAATCCAATGAGCAACCCCCATTAGAAGAGAATAAGGGGTTACAACAATCATGTTAGACTAAGAAGAGCCTTGGGATCCAGTCCCTTGGACAGACCGATGCTGCGCCTCATTAGACAGCAGCGAAACATACAACTCGATGTTAATCAAAGTTGGTACGCTCCACAGCTTAAAAAGAAGGGCTAGCAAGCTTGTGAGGGTTGGTAGTGGCACGTAAGGCGCGCCCTTCTGTAAATGGCCTCCTGTCTTTGCTTGTGTTGTGTAGTATGACGTCCACGTCGTCTTTTACTCTTGTTCCTTAACTCGTCCCTTCGCGTAGCCCACGGAGCGGTTCGTAGGTTAGCTCGTTAGTAAAGCAAGGAAATCCTACTGGCGGTAGCGGTTGTACCTTTGACCTATGTCTAGCCGCTTCTTTGATCATCGCATTCATTATTGATTCACATTCTATCCTCGGGCGGGAAGTCTCAAAGCTCTTTTGCCAGCATTGAGGAACCTGATAATTTTGATTAAAGTAGTTATCCGATAGACGCGATTTGACAATTAGCGGAGGTGTCACCTTCTAAACCTACTTTTCTTGAGTCAATAGAGTACGACCTGGATCAACAAAACCCATCCCCGTCTGAGTAGAGACTTCCTAAGCTAAGAAGTTTTCAAAGCAAGGGAGGAATGAACTTCTAGCTTGATTACCGGGAACCCTCTCTTGATAGATGAAGAACCCCTGGCCAAGCGCTCGGAAAGTGCTCCTCCAGCTGTCTGTCCCGCAGAGAGGTAGTTAGAATAGACTCCGAGACAAGAAGCTGACAGAGAAGCAAGGGTCTTGAGGGGTGAGCCCTATGACTAAAGATACACGAGCTCCTCTACACCCATTTCCTCGGAAAGCCCTTTTGCCAGCTTAGCGTAGAGAGATAGCCCCATGAAAGGAAGAATATATGGGTAGATCAAAGCCGGCTGAAGGCCAAGAATGGGATACGGGGACGAAAGCTCAGAGACCATTTGTTCAACTTCTCTACCAGAAGCGGAAGATGAACCCATATGAATTTAGTTCTAAACCACCTGATTGATATCATGGCGTAGATATAACATGATTCTATTTCTTAGCGGGAAGAGCCTCTCCAGCCTTAGGGGAGAACCAAAGACCCCTTTCTCTTCTCTACTTAGCCGCGGGCAGAAGATCTCCTCCCTATAAAGAAGGGAGCACGGTCTTCATTCGAGAGAGCTTCTTTTCAGTCTTTTCCCCGAATCAGCACGATGGTCATCTCCTTCCTACCTGACGAGCACATCAGACAATCGGCTCTTTCATGACTCCATAACAACTACCTTATCCATTGATCTCTTGTGAATGTGAAGGTCCCAAGAACTACCTTCGCTTTTCAAGCTGCAGCTATTGCTATTGTTGTGCTTGGGAATTGTTTGAGCTTATATCGATCGTTAGCTTCACTAATCTCCCCACGGTTTATCCTGCGATTTATCTTTACTGAACCTGGCCAAAGGATTTATTTTACAATGTATATGTCTTAGTTGACAAAGCTGTTTACGTAATAGGCTGCTGGCTAGAAAGATAGGAATTTGGAATGTTGAGATGACTGGTAAGTTTATCGAAACACTCGAGTAGATGCTTTCAACAAGCCCCGCTCACAGATAGCTAATGAGCTAGCTCTTTGAATTAAAAAGGAACCAGCAATACTGGATGCGATGTTTGGAACAAAAAGACCACCAAAGGTTCCCGAAATGTTCGCAAATGACTTGTCATATGGCCGTACAGAAGAACACGCAGACATGGACAATTTAAAAAAAAAATGATTTATTAGACTCGGGTTCACTCCAAAAGAAGAGCTGAGCAAAGAAAGAAAAAGGGTGACCTCCGTTTTGGTAATGAAAAAAAGATCCCTAGCGGTTGTTCTGACATGTGATTAACCGAATCAGCTGCGTAGCCCTCTTTCACAGGGGGGGTGTGGCGGCATAGCCTGCTTCCAGAAAGTAATTCATGTTGAACCATTTACTTCGTTTTAAGCACTTCTTCTTATATGCTCACTTCGATGCTCGATTTTTGCCTTGCTTCAGGCCCTCGCCCGGAGAAAGCTGGAGACGTTGCAGACATGTCCAAAGCAGAACGACCATGCTCGGAAACCACAGGTGGCGTGGAAGACAGGTTCCCGAACAGAATTAGTTGAAAGCGAAAATAGAGAGTCCCAGAAAGAGAAAGAAAGGGTGAGGAAGGAAAAAGGGGCCCATCGACTGGATTACTAGACTGCCTTCCTTGCTTGCCTGCCATGGTACACTTCTAGTATGAGTGTACAGATCTATTCCACCAACATCAACTGAGGCAAGAGCGTCTTTCACAGCTGATTCAAGAACAGCCATTCTTATTCTTTATTCTCCCGGGATCAGAAAAGGCTAGGCACCAAGGCTACGAAACTAGGCTATGAAAGCAGAGAGAACTCAAACTCCTAAACTAAACCTAAGGCAGCCTTTCTCCTTATTATTAAAAAAAAATAAGAAATAGCACCAGCCTAATCCAAGAATGTCGACTCTGATCTTTACTATTTTGCTATTCAAAGCAATCTGCCCAATGAGCTACGGGTATATGAGCTAAGGCCAGTGGATTCCTCTCTTTAAATTCCTTAAAAAAGAAAAGAAGACAGGACAGACAGACTTGATCAATCAAGTCAGCAAACTCAAAGCATGAGTTCTACCCTTTGATCGCTATTAGATATCTGATATCAGAAAGATACGCGGACGACTTTACTATAGTATAGGTCGGATGTTTCCGTGAGCAGTAAGCAGCAGATCTCCCCTTATTGATTTTGGGAAAGCTGGTGGCCGCCTGTGAATTCAAGGCAAGGGGCGGCCTGATTCGACATTGTTGTTTACTCTGATCCGGTCGAGGTGGTTTTCGTTTACCAGCGCGTAGGCGGTCTAAGTTCCTATGACCGAGTCTTTCTGGCCCCTGTGAACATCTTTTCTTAATGTATTAAAGAGGGCCTCTCTAACCGGTGAAAAGTGGTGGGTGTCCACTAACGGCCATTCCTGGCTCGGCTCCGATAACGCAATTCCGGAAGGAGTCGGTAGTTGGGCACTGGATCCCTTCGGACCTGGAGAACGTGTGACGCTGGGTCGGGGTTTGGTGAACCAACTGGTCGCTCCTCTAGTTGAAGTATCGGGCCCCTTTTTCTTTCGTTGCCTAGGTTACACCTTCGGAATACCCCAGAAGGGAATTTTTATCTATTTCCCTCAATCTTCACTTTACGCCAGGCCTCCCAGTTCAAATACGTCATAAGGCGTGGAATTAGACCAAGGGGAATCTCCATAGGAACTAGTCCCTCAGATTTCGCACGTAGGAGATCGAGACACAGCCCCACCCAGGGCTATGAGGAAAGATGTAGATCGATCGCCTCAGATAGACAACTACATAGAGGGTCTCTACAAGTCTATATATTCTTTTTTCTTTCGTTCCCCCCGTAAGATCACCAATGAGGTCTGCAAGTTTCACATCTAAGTAATACCCGATCCGATAGTTTACGATATATATTGAACAACATTCTAAGCTAAGAAAGGAGATTTTTAGATATCGGTAGTTGTCCGGTCGTACCCAAACAGTAAGATTCCAGAGGAAAATGCACCTAAGATCAAATATTTCGAGCCGGCTTCCGTTGAAAATTCAGACTTTCTTTTTGATGCTGCCATCACATAAAAACATAAACTTTGAGGCTCAATAGCTAAATACATGGCGATTGAATCATGAGCCGAGATCATAAAGAGCATACTGCGAGTAGGAAGTGGAATTAATACAATGAATTCAAAAGCATCAAACCTCTCTTGTTCGGAAGAATCGAAACACATCGAAATGGTACCAGCCGTACTTAATAATAGAAGGATTTGGCAGAAATATGTAAAATTGTCCCTCCTAAAAAGATTATTCCGGAATAAATGGGCAATAGTTAGGAGAGGTGCGCCAGCGGCGAGCAGAAGCAAGGTTATTAGATACCTCAGGAAAGCCCGGCCAGAACCACACGTGCAAGTTTCCCTGCATGTGGCTCGTCCGTGATAACTTATTCGGATTTGCGCGAACTAGCGGACCGATCACTAAGTGGGGATGCTCCCTCCAGCATGAGCGAACCTTTTCGAAACTTGTTAGGAATGGGCGTCACTATCCCAGCCCTGATCCAGCCAGGTTCTATTGATCATGTCCCCTTCCCCCTTGTCTTGGGGCGTCTTTGGCTTTACGAGAGAAAGCCCGCCATAAAAAAAAGTCTTTATCTTCTCGTCCTGGATCATATTCCTTCCGGTGCGTCCACAGAAGAGGAAATCGCAATGCATCTTGCTCAGCTGGCAAGGCGTAGCTTGGAGTGGGAGTGTAGCGTGGGTAAGGTAAGGAGGAAAGTGGCCGCCAGAGAGGAAGCCGGCCTATTAAGCGCAGCTAAGCTAATATGCGCCGGATAAAGCCAGGTGCCGGAGGTAAGCTCTATTCGGCCCGGAGCATTGATTCCCCATAACGAATAGGCTAGCTCTATCTCTCAATTGCCTATCCTGTGCTCGAGAAGGTCCCCCAGTTCCTCGGCAGCACCTCGAGGTGCATTTAGTTGTCTTACAGGAGACTCGGGATATTCCTCACTCCATGGCACCTTTCGCTCATCCATTCCGCCCGTCCAGACGCGGCGCCCTTTTTCATTATCATCTACCGCCCTTTCTCTCCTCCCGGCTATTCACGCATGAAGATCGTCGTATGTATGCTCGACTTCGGTTGCCGGTGCGTGTAGGTAGGAGTACATTATGGCAGGATCAGTCACCCGGGCAAACCAACCCTCCTCCAAGAAGAATTGTGCTATGCCCTCCCGATCCCTATAGAGCGAAAGAGCTGCCTGGTGATCCCTAGGTTGCAGCACGTCCGGTCGTTAACTCCTCGCGCCGCTGCCGCCGTTTCTAGGACCGACCGACGCCTCGCCTGCACAGGTACCTACGTAGTGTAGTGTCGGTCGCACATTCAACATAGCGTTCGGACTCATGTGCCTTCCAGAACCAGGGGTCTTCGAGCCAGCTGCGTACGATTAGCCAGCCTTGCGGCTGCAAAAGGATTAGACATCCTCCCATGCTACGGTTCCCTGCGGTCCGAACCCGGTGCCGCATTAGGTTAGGGAGCTGGGCTTTTTTCGCTCCTCTCACATTCATTCGTTCGAGCTGCTTCGCTCCTCCGCATCCCAAAGCGCGCTGCCCTCCTAGGCGCGCAACACTAAGTAATCCAAGCCAACCCACATTACTGACTAACGGTGGATAATCATATTTCTTAGAGGTACTAAATACAACTCCATGAATGAGCAAAATGGAGGTTGCATTAATGATAAAGATCTCTGGGTAAACCGCTAAAAAAAGATTGAACATGTGGGAGGATCCGAACGAATTCTGTTTTCATTTTCCCCGTATGGAGCACTGAGTTACAAACGTTACGATCTTCAACAGGCAGGCTGCACTCTAGGCGGCTAGGAGGGATCGCTAGACCAGCAGCCAGACCAACAATGCCTGTTTCAACCAAGTTTATCCATCCTTGAGTAATAAAAGGTGCCTCAGCGTCTATGCTTCTCCAGGGCCTTTCAAACCCGAAGATAGACGTCGCTCTCTCCTGGATTTTTGAATTCTCCAAGCAGACGTTGGAAGTCTTCCCTGGTGGCACCCACTTCAGCGGTCGTTCCCTTCCCCTCCAAAACGAGGCGTTGTGCGATATCTTGCCATGTAAAGCGGTCTCTTGATTGGTTTTTAGAGAAGGATTCTTCTAGAATCGCACACTTATCTCTAAGATCGTTTATGGTATCGTTTTGATCCTCGGTTGGAAGATCAACCTCTTCCACCCAGTTGGGAATTGGTTTTGGAGGCGAAACAGAATGGCGTCTTGGGTTGGGGTGAAACAACAAGTCCAATTTGTCAATAAATTCCCTTTTTATGTCCGTCCTGAGCTGACTCCAGAGCTGCTCGGATCGAGCGGAAGAAAAGTCAAGGGGGAATGAAGTAAAATCAAATCAAAGAAGGTAGAAATCCTATATACTAAACTAACCAATAAACAGAAAAAGATGAACCATTTCATAATAGAAAGAGCCCGCTGTAACTTGGGCCTTGTTAGATAGAAGCAAAAGACTTTCACTTCTAAATCCAAAGGGAGAATGAACCTAAGAATAACATAGAAAGTCAAGAAGAAAAGGCATCACTTTCCAATACCTACAGCAGCTCCCGCTGAAGCAATTGTAGCAGCTCCGGCACCCATTGATTTTGCACCTTCTAACATCTCGAATTGAGAAAGTCTCGTCACGCTCTTTCATTCACGATTTTATGTTCTCGTCGCTTCCTGTTGTTGGGCTTGGGAAGGGAAAGTCTCAAGTATGTGCTTATTCCACTTCCATTCCCACCGGAAGGGCACCCTATTTTCAGTTAACGCAATCAAGAGGTGGTAGGTGTGGCGTTGGTTTTGCACCGTGTTCCACACGTACAATCCGAGTAGGGTGAGGATCACGAAGACAAAAAGACTCAATAGTGAATAGATGGTGCAAGGGTGCTGTTCCAATAATTCCAATAGCTTCATTCGACATAATTTACCGGACATTCCGCTTCTTTTCTTGCTCTAAAAAAAATGAAGAAAGACTTGTTTGTTGTAAATCGCTGGTTGGGTTTACCCATCAAGAAAGACATGTGGGATTGGGGGACATCTAGAACTAAGTCAAGACTGACTACAATTAAAGAAATCACTACACACTGTCTATCTATCTGTTTCCATCTAATCAAAGACAGTTCCATTCGATCTTAGGCGATCCCAGGTTACCGACTCTCCGGCCTCATTTCGAGGCACGATTGGAGAGCTCCTTGGGCCCGCCGCTTTCTCCAAAATGGAAAACTTTCAAGATTAGCGTACTTTTCTATCTATCACTTACGTCATTTCTTGTTGTCAGTCAATCTTCATCAAGACAGTTGACCGAGTCGAAACCTATTGCTCAAGTCTTCCGAACCCGAATAACGAGAAAACTTTTCTCTTATATACGATACCATCAGACGCGCATTCCTTGGGATCAGAAGGAAGACTCTTTCATTTCAACGTCTACTCAGTTTGCTATCTTTTTCAGGATAAGGATCGGCCTATCCAACCACTATGGGATATGAGGTTTTTCCTCGGCTGCACAATCCGATGTGCAGAACTACTGAACGGAAAAAGGATCCTATTCCTCAGTCGACTTCCACCCGCCCGGCTAGTTGCATCAAAGGCATTAATTGTTTGACGGAGTTCTTTTCCGAGAGGGAAGAAGGGCAAGCAGGTCCCCCAAACGGTCTCAGAGTACGCAAGTCTTCGATTGGAGAAAGAGGTCGGGTTAGGGCAGGAAGGCTAAAGCTGCCGTTAAGCGGTTAAGTAGGAAGGATAGGTCTATAGTTGTTGTAGTAGAAGCTAAAGGTTGTCAACTTACGTTCTGTTCCAGCTTGAAAGTGAAGACGAAGCCAGCCGTTGAGTTGAAAGTTTGAGCGCTGTGTTGCGGCATGGGCCCTTAAGCTTCTTAGGCAAACTCTTTCATAACCTTGTCCCTTGTGTCGTTGAAAGGAGTCTAAAGCCAGATAAGATCATTCCCTAAGGGACTAGTCCTTCTATCTGACTTCTTCTACTCAATCAGCATGAAAAAAAAAGGCATAGAAGGGTGCAATACTTCTATCTTTCTGCCACTTCGTCTTGTACCTGTCCTTTTGGGACAGCCTCTCTCTTCACACCTTGAACCAGGACTAAAACCTATCCCTTCTATTATGATATGAATAAATCCTACTTAACCGCTAAAGGAACGTAGTTGCATTTCTATTCTATAAGGAGAGGGATTGAAGCTTCTTTGATAGAACCTGGGAGAGGTATGTTTCATTGCAGGTTCTTTAGAGCTTGGAGTTTAGAAGCATACTTGTTAGAGTAAGGAGCGGAGATACTCGACTGATAGGGAGAGGAACGAAGTAGCGTGTTGTTGATAGAACAAGGTATGAAGTAGCTCGACATTATAAAAGGAGAGGGGTTGGCTGGCTTCCCTACTTCGTCTTCTATCTTTCTTCCACCCCCTGGACACCATTCTACCCAGAACTCGTGTATGGATCGAGAGCTTAGAATGCCGTTAGAGAAAAGGCGTCATGAGTGGAAACACTCAGATGTGAGGTTAGTGACCTCAGTCTGTGGAGGTCCTTCAGACCCACGGGCGTGGGTGAAGGTTACACTGTAACAGGTGTATATTTTCGCTCATATCCTGAGCGGGTATTTGATTGAAGTGTCAAATACGCCGTCCTGGTCCTACTAAGATCAGCGCCAACCATTGGCAGCACAAGATCGCTGCGAGGAGAGTGCCCGACCTATTTGTCTTTCTCGCACCGATGATTAAACATAATTGCGTTATGAAAGAATGTTCGATCATCAAACTAAGACTCACTGAAAGCTGCCGTTCACGTCAGGGCATATAGATCAGCGGATATGTAGTTTCGTGTACTGATTCTCTTCGAGATTGGGTTGGTGTTCAGTGTGGGCAGTCTCATTTGCTAATCTATATGTTTTCAGTTTCAAGAGGGAAGAAGCGGGGTAGAGTAATTGGTCAACTCATCAGGCTCATGACCTGAAGATTGCAGGTTCGAATCCTGTCCCCGCCTAATCATCTGAGGCCGTAGTCAGCCTCAATCTTTCTGATTCGTAAGTAACTCAGTGAGTGCTTTCCTTTTCCCATGTCTTTTTTGGTCAACAACCAACCACATCTCTATATAGTCAAAACACTAGTCCTACAGGCTTGACGGGGTTCAGTCTGTATGGAGGGAAGATTTTTTTGAATGTAAGTAAAATGGATAAAAAGATCGATTTTTTTTCTTTTTCGTTTCTTATCTATCCCATAGCTGTTGTTGTTCTCTATTCCCTTTTTAGAGGGGGGCGCCCACCCGCATTGAATCTCCCCGATCCGGGTCTCGATCTCACTTTTGCCTTTTATGCTTTGCATTCATAAATGAATATTCGACTTGAAACCCTGTTCAAGGAACGCTTTGGGGAGTATTACGTATTGCCAGACGGCTTCACTTTCTCAGCCGGGGCATCTAGACTCACAAGTTGAAACCTTACAGGGTTTGCAAGATATCTTTGTTGATCTATTTTTTGAAGGGGGGCAAAGCCCTTCTTTTTTGACTGCTTTGGAGTTTGTTCTTAATTGGGTGGAGAAAGATGATTCGCTTTTTTTATGTTCCTTTAGCCTTTCGTGGAGATCGAATCCCGACTTTTTCTGACTGATGAACGAAATTAGTGCAGCGGCAAGGAGCGTTTTTGACTTCCTAACATGGATACCAAGTCTGGGTCAGAGAATTCATAGTAAGGCGATACGCTCTCCGATGCAGTAGATCAGCGGACCGGAAGATTAGCATGTGAGGCGAGAGTGTCCGGTCTGCTTCAAGTCCTGCCGTTCAATACTGGACTTCTTCTTCCGCTTCCAGGAGCAGCCTCTATCCTGTTGAGGTGAGGCCTTTGACTCCGCTTGCCTCTACTTTTCATGTCAAGCGTACAAGTGTAGTTTAGTGGGATTGACTTCTAAAGACAGGAATTCTTTTTCATCTCCTCGGGCAAGACCCTGTATAAGTCGACGTCTTAACCTGACTTCCTGAGCTCAGAGATTTGATGATAGGGATTGTTCACAGCACTAGTTGTCACCGTCTAATCCTTTCATAAAAGACATTCACTGACCCACGTAGGACTGCTGAATGGAATGATTCCTCCCCCGAGGGTGATGGAAGGGGGGGCACGACCCGATCTAAGATTACTCCCTGAGCAGAGTCTGACTTTTCGAAAAGAAGAGAGGAAGGGGCGTACCAAAAAGTTCTCCAATTCGATGAGGACAAGCAGGCACAACAATCCCAGGAAAGGTTCGAAGCACGTAGTTGCAAAGCTAATATTCAGAAGTTCAGTTCGTGAGATAGCTCCCCGGACCAGATCTTTTTGATAGATTCCTAGTACCGACCTTCCGTTCAGTGTAGGGAAGGGATTTGCCCCAAGCCAACAAGGAAGCAAAGTACCCGTGCTATCAGTACAAGTATAAGCCGGATCGTACCACACGGGAGCAGGATCCGCGTTCCACCTCTAAACCATAGGATCGGGCAATTAGAATCATGCCACTTTTTTATGGCAGGTTGAAGTTTCAGGCCAAGGGCGAAAGCAACTATGACTGACATCCTTAGATGAGCTTCAGGCCACTTGACCAATAGGCAAGCTCAAGTAGCTTTCAATCGGGGAGGATCAAGTCCAAAAGAAAGAGTGAAGGATCTGTCTTTTTTCCCAGCTGTATGAAGAAACCAAGCCAACCGAAACCGATTCAAGAGCCCTTCTATTTTTTATGTTATTTTATTATTACTTTTGCTCTGACTTTGAGCGATTCCATATCAACTAATGGAATCATAATAATAATTTCAATGAAAGGTTTAAGTAGTGCTTTTTTATTAATTCAATTATATGATGTTGTTCTACCTATTTGTCTGCCGAGGAACGTAGTCGCTTTCTGGTTGAGTTGAGCGTATGTCTTTGCCCAGATATTTTTCCTTTGTTTGAAAAAGACTAACTACTATAGTATAGTAAGGGGCCTTTTCTTGCTCGTTAGCGCTGTTTTTTGATTGCAGGGCGCTAGCTTACTAATAAAGAATAAATATATATATATAGGGCTTTTTTCTTTCATCTTTCAGCTTGATCGGAATCGATTCTATGATTGAATAGCAGAAGTGCTACTTATTAATTAGTAGTATAAACTCGGAGAGACAGACAGAGAGGCAATCATACCTGCTAACTCCTAGGATGAGAAGTAGGTCCCTTGTTTTTGGCAGGAATAGTTCCATTGTTGCCCCTCGGGAGAGTGAGTCTACTTAGCGAACTGGCAGGACGCGGAGATCGATTGATAAAGATGAATCTCGAGAGTGGATGGTTGACCGCCGCCCCCTTGTCCTGGAGGCTCTCCGGCCGAGGAGGGGCTTGCTATCGTAACCTTTTATCCCGGTGTATGTGAAAAAGAGTGACGAACCCTTTTTTGTTCGGTCATAGGTTGGTGTCCAAAGAACGAGAGTCGGCTTCCTTAACTTAAGTCCGTTGTTCCTCAGTAGCTCAGTGGTAGAGCGGTCGGCTGTTAACTGACTGGTCGTAGGTTCAAATCCTACTTGGGGAGAATTTGGAGTTATAGCTTTTCTGACCTAGCGACCCCTGTCCTTCCCCTTAGTTTCTAAACTAGCAGAATCGTGGGACATCCAAAGTGGGAAGTTTCTTGTTTCTTTTTTTTCTATTTCTTACTCCCTTTTTTAGTTTAGGAACTTGGTTCGTTCAATTCACTTGCTCATGAACTCGCAGCTTCGCCAGAAGCGACTAGGGGGGAGCTGTCGTAGAAGCTTTGCCCTTTGTACAGAGATTGTTATGAACTGACTAGCGGAACGCTAGCTAAGCTAAAAAAGAGTCTGAGTTCCCTTCAATCAAATCAATAAGCTTTATTTCAGGTTTTTATCCCTCCTTCTTAGAACCCATTGATGGAGGGGGGCCTCGGCCCGGGAAGGGGAGAGTGGCCGAGTGGTCAAAAGCGACAGACTGTAAATCTGTTGAAGTTTTTCTACGTAGGTTCGAATCCTGCCTCTCCCACTTGTTTGTTGTAGACTTCTTCGAAGAGAAAGGGGGAGAAAGAAATCCTATAGCTTAGCTTGAGTAAAGCCCATTAGTATTAGTAGTAATTGGATCTTTTCTAAGGTTTGAGGATGCTGTACCGATAGGTGCGGGAGATTTATATTGATATAAAGATAACGTCAGCATATTGGCTCCAGCCGGTAGCACGGGGCTTGCGAATTCTTCGATCCATACCCTCTGAGTTAAAGAGTGGGTCGGCACAGTTTTCCAGGTTGGTTCAAACTTCATCCCTTGTTCAAGGGGAATAGTTTGAATCTGGGGTACATAACGGTTTACAAGACGATTGAAGGACTCCTTTATGGAGCCAACCAACTCAACAACAGTGTCCATACAAGACACCGGCTGAGATATACTGGAAAAGTGTTTTCTACCCGTTTTGCTAAGGTTATAATCTTAGAAAAGGAGAAGAAAGATACCATTTAACCAGCATATCCGCCTTTTGATCCCGTACACATATCATCCTTCTATGATGGGAAGGGATTTACCTGGGCTTGCACTGGAAATCCTATGAGAATATGACAATAGGAGTTTTCTTAACTGCTAAGCTTACACAGACTCCTGAAAGATTCGGACGAAGGCATTCCAAAAAAAAAAAAGAAGAAAGCTATTTATACGCTAGAGCCTTACAGAGACTTCCTAAAAAGAAGTGACCTTATCTAAATCTAAGGTAAAAACTCAAAGGCCCACATGCTTTCCTTTTTTGCTTGCCTAAGTCCCTTTTTCTACATATGGATTGAAAAAAGTTTTTCGGCCTGTCATGGACAGAAACTAAACCAGGCTCGCGTAGATACATTACCTGAACCATGCTTTTCCCAAGCGGGGGTCTAAGACCCTTTTCGGAAGCAAAACCCAGAGCAAAGGGGGGCACGGACAGCAGTTAGAACATACAGATAAGAGCACATAGCATCACTTACATCAGAAGTGGGATCACTCACTTCAAACCTTACTTCACAAGATCTTATCGCATTGAAAATCCGTATGGTGCAGTTATGAACGGAAGCACTGGGGTTAAGCCGAAAGTAGAAGTCGAAAGAGTAGTAGGAGTAGGCGAGAAGCCGGCGCGTCTTCATTTTGGGAATTCCTAACGGAATGAATATAACCAAGGGGAATGGAAATCATCGAAGATATAGTGTGTGTGCCGTGAGTAATCAATCTTCGCAAAGACAGAATCATGGATGTGGTCGTACTAATACTAATACTAATAAAGGATACTCTTTTGATACTTCTTTAATAGATCAGGAATTTATTTTCTTCAAAAATGGATTTGACTTTGCTTTTTAGGATGCTAAGGTTGGGGTGCTTATCCTCGTTTTAGTGATGTGCAGGCCCACTCGATGAAACGAAAAAGCTTGACAAGCTGGATGGATATTGGGTCACGGACATAGGAATACGGAATTAAAAAACCTGAGGCATTTAGGAAAACAACAAGCCTTGGTGCGACCTGACTCGGAACTGGAATTGGCAAAGAAGGAAGCCCCAGGTGCTTGAAAGACCAATACGCTCTAATGAGTCCCACTTACCAATATTTAAGGTGCACCGCAGGACTCATTCTGATCCACCCGCGGACACCCCTATCTTAAGCAAATGCCGACTTACCCTTGGCCTTCCCAGATAAGAAAAAAAAGAGAAAGAATTGCCTCTCGCTCACACCCTTTCTAGGGGCGAATCATCGGATCGGATTGACCACCCTTTCTTTTCGCTTTTGATGCAGCTACAGCCTTTTCAACTGCTATTTGCTCGGTAACCATTATCTAGTCATGAAACGGGAACCGTAAATGAATACGAATAGGCCCTTCGAACTTGATTCACAAGACAGGCTCCGGTCTTAGGCATGTCTATCAGGTCCATTCTATCTCCTCCTCGAAGGAAGAGGCTCAAAGGCGAAAGGGATCGCCCTTGACCCCACTACTGCTCAGCTTACTTGCTTTCCCTAAGCACACACACTAAGTAGATAGTAGGCACAGGTACGCTAGGAGCTCATCGAACTTAACTTGTAGAGTGAGACCAGTGCTCGATATGGTTCATTTCAGTTCTCGTTCTCTCGATATGCTTCAACACATACCTGTCATCTATCTTTTTCAAGCGGTATCTCAGTCTGCTTTCCCTGATATTGGTAGTACGTACTATCTTTCCTTGCGTGGAAGTAGTTCAAAGCTATCTTGAGATATATCTAAAAGCTATATATAAGGAGAAGTCCCGGTAGAGCTATTTCATGCCCTCTTATATGCTCGCTAACGTTTGTTAGCTCGTTTCCAAGTACAGAAGGCGGGTCTGGGAGACTTTTAAGTGAGAGAAGACCGCTGATAAAACAGTAGTGCTGCTCACTGATCGGTAGGGAGGAAGGAAGCATAGCAGGGGAAGGGGATAGCAAGAGAGAGAGACATGCGAGTTCGACTCTCGTTCTATCCATGTTCAGCAGTCCTTGTCCATGTTGGAACTGGGCAGTACCGCTCAACTACGAGATGCTTGAAAGTAGTTGCTTTTACTGTCTTTATTGAGATGTTCCGTGTACCGCACCGAGCCTTAATAGGTTGAGATTCTGTAAGTAACTACTCCGTGCAGGAATCTCTTTATGGAGGGAATTTGGATTTGTTATGAGATGGACTTCTTTTTCAATGATTCTTCTGATTTACTTCCTCTGGCAGTTGTAGTCATTTATGCTCTGTGGTGGCGGCGCCCTTTACCATTATTAAATTTGCCTCGACCCGACCCCGATCTGACTTTAGCATTTGATGCTCTGAGATATGAAATATCTTCTTTACTATAAACCCTGTTCAAGGAACGCTTTGGTGAGTATTACGAATTGCCAAACGGCTTCACTTTCTCAGCCGTTGGTGAGCATCTATATTTTACGATCTTGATGTGACGGCTGGGTCTTGACCTAGCTACCGAACTGACTTAATGAAATGGTAGACGTGGCCAAAGGAAGGGGTCGAAGGACAACGAGAACTCACAGCTTTCTCTCTATCCTGCCTGAGGCCAAACTCACACTTTATGGAGCTATAGCATACATTGAGCCTGCAGGGAGAGCCCTCTGGAATTGCAAAAGCCTTTGCCTCTATAACAGCCTCAATTCAAAGAAAAGTGTAAGTTACATTGATTCGGTCTTCGGGCTCACCTGATCTTCTTGGGAGCGTACCCTACAAGGGAAGAGAGTAGCCTGGGACAAGATATCTGATTTACGCAAGGCCAAGCCGACCTTCCGCTTCCGGAATGGATTTCTTTGAGACAATAAAAGAAAGATAGATAAGGGATTTTTCTTTCCCAGCCGTTGCCCTTGTCAGAGAGATTCCTTTTTTTCTTTAAATAAGAGAATTCTGACCTCAACCTCACTCAAGGGATAGAAAGGGGCGATGAGCTCAGTGGAGTAGAAGCCGTCCTTCTGAAATAGAAAGCCCTAGCTATGAGTTACTCCAATCTAGCCGTGAAGCGCGAGGGCCAATATTCAAATGAAAGCAAGGGGCTGATTGTCCTCATGGGGAAGGGATGAATACGAGCTGTCGGAAGAGCTGCTCTCTAAGAAGCAACCAATCCAAGAATTTCTTGATTTGGTAGAGTACCAGTCACAACACTAGAACCAAGTTAGGTGAGCTTGAATGCATAGGTAAGAGCGGGGAAAGCTGCTCTTAGAGCGTACTCCTTCCGATCTAGGCGTATGGTTGAATCTATCCTTCAAGTAGTGCTTGATTGAGGGATGAACCCGAATCCGTACTTTCCGGTACTTTTCCTCTTTCAAGTGGGTTGAACTCTTTCTTTTTCTTTTATTGGCACGGATGGACACCTCGAAGAGAATCCTTCTTCTTCTGCCTGGCTGGCTTTGTACTGACTGATAAGAGTCTCCAATATGCAAGCCTTACACGTGACTTAGTAAGCCAAAACAGGGCAACCCACTGCTCGCGACGTGCGGTGCGAGTTGCTTTGTAAAAGGTATTTATGTATCAATCAGTAGCCAGAGAAAAAAAAAAGTACAATTGCAACTTCAGACATTGAAGAAGATTTTTTAATGAGCAAATTTGGCGCAAGCCAATGCCGCTAATAAACACACCTTTTTGAAATTGAAATGAAACAACTTTGAAGCGCCCTAACATGTACCTACGGAGCAGAAGATAGATCGGTCCTCGTAGAACGTTCAAGACTTTAAGTCTGTTGTTCCATATCAATTACTAAACCTCGTGGTATCCACGTACAAAACATACCATTACCAATAAAAGAATTAGCACATTGGTGTCGGTCTACTAAGCCAGTCAATCAAGTATGTAGTGTAGAGTCCATGGTGTAGGACAGGTTTTAGTACGAGGAGTTCAATGAAAGGATTTCTCTATAGTAAGAGTGATCCATGGCCTTTCGCCTAGAGTCATAGAAGAATTCCTTCATGCTTCCCATAGGGGTAGGAAAGAGTCAAGTGGCCGGTTAAGCAGCTAGTCCTACCTAATCTAGGCACATACGCCGGTGAGAGCAGTGCCTTTTCAAATCAAAGCTTAGCTTCTGAGATTCTCTGACTAATAGAAAACAATCTTTTGGGAAAGTATTCTGCGCTCTACTCTATTAGGCTGTGGGGCCCAGATCTTCTTGAATAAACTACTGTTTGCCCCTTGGAATGAAGCCTCTTAGGCTGTCTACCTTTGATTCAAGAGTCTCACCTTGGCGATCTACTGAGAAGGTCGTATCCATGGTCTCGACTCGCTCATACCCAGCCCACCTCTCTGAGGGGGACTTCCTTGCTATGCCACCATCCTATTAGCTTAGCTGGTAGTTAATCTATTTACTAGTCTGATGCACACTTGGAAGGCTCTCCTTTATCTTACCAGTCGTGCAGCACTATACACGCGTTTAGGTCATCATTCTTATCTAAGGCGGATAATTGGGCTTATAATGCCTTTGTTTTATGGACCTCGGGACCTTTCATTTCCAACTTCGGCCTATCATCTTATGTTTTTAGTTTCAAAAAAAGAAAAGGTTCGCGCCCTAGAGTGCATCCACGTCTTAGCCTTCACGGATGAGGCCTGCTATGACAAGGGATAGATAGGCACTACCTCTAACAAGGTAGTCCTATGGCGATAGAATGCCTTCTGGATACGACTAAAGAATAAACCATTATCTATATTCCTAGTCCCTTTGTCTGAGCACAGGTGACTCTCTTAGTGTTAGTACTTGTTCAGTTAAGATGTACATAGTCTTTAGGGTACGGTCATTACGCAGCAATATATCTTCCCCACTGGGCGTGGTATACAAGATAGCATCTAGCAAAGGACTTATCAAACCTGTTCCGAATCCAGAATCGAAAGCCATAGGAACAAAGCTTGAGGAATACTGTGACTTCCATCAAGCCAAAGCAAAGTGAACGAATTGTTCATAATGGTGTCTGTGTGAAAAGGAGATTCCTTAGAAAGATTTGACTCCTCAACAGCTGTTCTCCCCTTACACCAACTGTATGTAGTTGAATCGAGATTGGCGTTGCCTGGGTCAACTCTCTCCTATCTCATGTTGCTATTTTAGCTTTCATTTCCGTTATGTTACATATTGATCTTCTTTGACCCGCGAAAGCGAACGAGGAAGCTTACCATTCCGCCGTCGGTCAGTTATTCAAAGAAGAGTATCAACGGTATAACTACGAAATATTGATAGCAAAGCTCGGACTTTCATCCCAAACTCTTTCTTCTTTCGAATCTGAACCATGAAAGTCAGTCAATGTTGGCTTCCTCGATTACACAGTTGACCACACGCATTCAACGGTAGGGAGTAAGACCTTCTCTTTACAATTTGGAAGGTAAATTCCAGGGATACTCATCG
>NW_028196787.1:0-12500 GCF_037176805.1 Vigna unguiculata
TGTCAGGACTATTCGGAGTAAGTTCCTTGGCTTGGACAGGGCATTTAGTTCATGTTGCTATTCCGGGGTCCAGGGGGGAATCCGTTCGATGGAACAATTTATTAGATATCTTGCCGCACCCCGAGGGATTAGGTCCATTTTTTACAGGTCAGTGGAATCTTTATGCTCAAAACCCAGATTCCAATAATCATATATTTGGTACCCCTCAAGGAGCAGGAACTGCTATTCTAACACTTCTCGGAGGATTTCATCCGCAAACTCAAAGTTTATGGTTAACTGATATTGCACACCATCATTTGGCTATTGCGTTTATTTTTCTAGTTGCTGGCCATATGTATAGAACTAATTTCGGGATTGGTCACAGTATTAAAGATCTTTTAGAAGCACATACTCCTCCGGGGGGTAGATTGGGGCGTGGGCATAAGGGTCTTTATGATACAATCAATAATTCAATTCATTTTCAATTAGGTCTTGCTCTAGCCTCTTTAGGGGTTATTACTTCCTTGGTAGCACAACACATGTACTCTTTACCTGCTTATGCGTTTATAGCGCAAGACTTTACTACTCAAGCTGCCTTATATACTCATCATCAATATATAGCAGGCTTCATTATGACAGGGGCTTTTGCTCATGGAGCTATCTTTTTTATTAGAGATTATAATCCAGAGCAGAATCAAGATAATGTCTTGGCAAGAATGTTAGACCATAAAGAAGCTATCATATCCCACTTAAGTTGGGCTAGCCTCTTTCTGGGGTTCCATACTCTGGGACTTTATGTCCATAACGATGTCATGCTTGCTTTTGGTACTCCGGAGAAACAAATTTTGATTGAACCTATATTTGCCCAATGGATACAATCTGCTCATGGTAAAACTTCCTATGGGTTCGATATACTTTTATCTTCAACGAACAGTCCGGCGTTCAATGCGGGACGAAGCATATGGTTGCCTGGTTGGTTAAACGCTGTAAATGAGAATAGTAATTCTCTATTCTTAACAATAGGGCCTGGAGACTTCTTGGTTCATCATGCTATTGCTCTTGGTTTACATACAACTACTTTGATTTTAGTAAAAGGTGCTTTGGATGCGCGTGGTTCTAAGTTAATGCCTGATAAAAAAGATTTTGGTTATAGTTTTCCTTGTGATGGCCCGGGACGAGGCGGAACTTGTGATATTTCCGCTTGGGACGCATTTTATTTGGCAGTTTTCTGGATGTTAAATACCATTGGATGGGTTACTTTTTATTGGCATTGGAAACACATTACACTATGGCAGGGTAATATTTCACAGTTTAATGAATCTTCTACCTATTTGATGGGATGGTTAAGAGATTATCTATGGTTGAACTCTTCACAACTTATCAATGGATATAACCCTTTTGGTATGAATAGTTTATCAGTCTGGGCATGGATGTTCTTGTTTGGACATCTTGTTTGGGCTACTGGATTTATGTTCTTAATTTCTTGGCGCGGATATTGGCAGGAATTGATTGAAACTTTGGCATGGGCTCATGAACGTACACCTTTGGCTAATTTGATTCGATGGAGAGATAAACCAGTGGCTCTTTCCATTGTGCAAGCAAGATTGGTTGGACTAGCCCACTTTTCCGTAGGTTATATATTTACTTATGCAGCCTTCTTAATTGCCTCTACATCGGGCAAATTCGGTTAATTGAATTCTTTATTATATATATCTGGCAAGAATCTCATTTCCTTCTATAGGGAAGAGAAGCCACTTATACATCTAGGATCCGACTTCTATCATTGATGCTAATAGCAAATTAACCATTATGGCAAGGAAAAGTGTTATTCAGAGGGAAAAGAAGAGACAAAAATTGGAACAGAAATATCATTTGATTCGCCGATCCTCAAAAAAAGAAATAAGCAAAGTTCCGTCGTTAAGTGAGAAATGGGAAATTCATGGAAAATTAGAATCACTACCGCGTAATAGTGCACCTATACGTCTTCATCGACGTTGTTTTTCGACCGGAAGACCGAGAGCTAATTATCGAGACTTTGGATTATCTGGACACATACTTCGGGAAATGGTTCATGCATGTTTCTTGCCGGGTGCAACAAGATCCAGTTGGTAAGGATTTCCAATTATCTTCATTTTTTTCATTTTATTATCAGCGATCATAGGAGGGTCCCTTTACCGTTATGTATAAATGGTTTATTCTATTTATATAGATATGGTAAAGGGACGCATTCCATCTTTGTTTTTGTTCATTAGTTATCAATTCTTTTCTTTATCGCGGAGTAGAGCAACTTGGTAGCTCGCAAGGCTCATAACCTTGAGGTTACGGGTTCAAATCCCGTCTCCGCAACTTTTTGAATTTGATAAAAAAACAAGGTTTCAAGAAGAAGGGCATTATACGCAGTAAATTCTATGGCATTTTTCATACTATGACTATTAAATACATAGGGCGGATAGCGGGAATCGAACCCGCGTCTTCTCCTTGGCAAAGAGAAATTTTACCATTCGACTATATCCGCGTTTTCATTGTACTTGATATGCGATTCTATTTATACAGAGATGGGCCTGATATTCTATATAGGGATATAGGGATAATGAAAAAGAAATTTAGATAATAGATATTGTCTCCCAAATAAAATATTTTCTATTACTATTCATTTTTATCAAGAATTCCCATTTCTATTATTACATTTCTATTATTATATATGGTTTTTTTCTATATATCTATATAATTGAATTGAAATTATCATTCTATCGAATATTTTGATTTACTTTTTTCTTAAAAAAGTAAGTTCCTATTAATAAAAAATTATATTTATCTATATAGAGATACAGATAGATATTCTATATTATTAAATACTAGACGACGTATAAATAGATTTATAGTATTTCATTTGAATATTCTATTCATATCATATTAATATGAATAGAATATTCAAATGAAATTCAAATTTTTATAGTTCATTTTTTCTATTTTATTTCTTTTAGTTTCACAATGTACCACCATATAAGTATAAGATATAAGATTTTTCCAATAGAAGAAGTTTACTCCCCCTTAGAATGTAATGTGTTATAGTTTTCTTTTTTTTTTTTAGGAACTGATCTATTCCCTTTATGGCTGACAATCCGAAAGAATTCTGAGGGAGGGGTCATTTCATTTTTAATCTAGAATAAAAAGAACTTCAAGAAATGAGAGAATTAAGAATACCCACTAGAAACACTAATCCAATCCATAATGATGTACCGGAAAATAGAACATTTTTGTTATTTGACCAACCTTCAGGAGAAGCAAATACAACAGGTACACTAATCAATAAAATAAATGAAATAGCAATTAATGCAAAAACAGCTAATTGGAAAGCAATAGTCATGTTTCTAATCCTCCAATTTACCAACAAAAGAACTTTACCATTTGATCCCTCAACCCCTGGATGCCTTTCTTAATATTCATTGAAAAAAAAATTTGTAAATGGAAAAACGCAGAAGGGTTTTATCATGAATTCATTGATTTTGTTTATTATCAACCCTTTTGAGGCTTGGATCGAGGATAGTTTTTTTACTTCACAAAAAGGCATGCTGGATTTTGTACCTATATACATACCGATAGAAAACTAAACCAATAAATTCACATTGAATATCTTTCCTATGGGTCGATAAAAGGGTATCAATTCAAATACTCATGGTCTACTCAGTGGAATAAAGATAAAAAAATATATATATTAGCTTTTGGAGAGATGGCTGAGTGGTTGATAGCCCCGGTCTTGAAAACCGGTATAGTTTGAAACAAAGAATTATCGAGGGTTCGAATCCCTCTCTCTCCTTTTTCTCGATGAATAGATTTGTTTATTTTCTTAGTTTCTATCGAATCTTTTTTTCGGACTGGGCTATATATCCTCAACATCCCGAAAAAAAGATTCGATAGAAACTAAGAAAATAGGAAAATAAATTCTTCTTTACGACTCGCTCTACTCAACCAAATATTTATAGTAAAAAAAAGGGATTTCTACTTCATTGGATCTCACGTCTCAATTAAGAGGAGTCATGGAAAGAACAGGTTCAAAATCGCGATCAATTCCTTTTTCAAATCCTGCGGCAGCTGCGCGAGCTCTTCCCGCGTGCCATAAATGGCCTACAAATAGAAAGAATCCTAGAACAAAATGAGAAGTAGCTAACCAACTTCTAGGAGAAACATAATTGACTGCATTAATCTCTGTAGCTACGCCACCCACGGAATTTAATGAACCTAAAGGAGCATGAGTCATATATTCCGCAGAACGACGTTCTTGCCAAGGCTGTATATCTTTTTTCAGTCTACTCAAGTCTAAACCATTAGGACCCCTTAGAGGTTCTAACCAAGGAGCACGCAAATCCCAAAAACGCATAGTTTCTCCGCCAAAAATAACTTCTCCAGTCGGGGAACGCATTAGATATTTACCTAAACCTGTAGGTCCTTGAGCAGATCCTACATTAGCCCCAAGACGTTGGTCTCTAACTAGAAAAGTAAATGCTTGAGCTTGAGAAGCTTCTGGACCAGTGGGCCCATAAAACTCACTAGGATAAGCGGTATTATTAAACCAGACAAAGCAACAAGCAATAAAACCAAAAACAGATAAAGCACCTAAACTATAAGATAAGTAAGCTTCTCCAGACCATACAAGTGCACGCCGAGCCCATGCAAAGGGTTTGGTTAAGATATGCCAGATTCCACCAAGTATACAAATGGAACCCAACCATACATGCCCTCCAATAATATCTTCCAAATCGTCCACACTAACAATCCACCCTTCGCCCCCAAAAGGCGATTTTAATAAATATCCAAATAGAATACTTGGACTAAGGGTCAAATTGGTTATTTTTCTTACATCTCCCCCCCCCGGAGCCCATGTATCATATATACCTCCAAAATAAAGAGCCTTGAATACTAGAAGAAAAGCACCTATACCTAACAAGATTAAGTGAATACCCAAAATTGTAGTCATTTTATTTCTATCTTTCCATACATAACCGAAGAACGGAAAAGATTCTTCAAGAGTCTCAGGTCCCAGAAGTGCATGATAAATACCGCCAAAGCCCAATACTGCAGAGGAAATTAAGTGAAGTACTCCAGACACAAAGTATGGAAAAGTGTCTATAACTTCCCCCCCAGGACCTACTCCCCAACCTAGAGTAGCTAGGTGGGGAAGCAAAATTAAACCTTGTTCATACATGGGCTTCTCGGGTACGAAATGAGCCACTTCAAAAAGGTTCATTGCTCCGGCCCAGAATACTATTAATCCAGCATGGGCTACATGGGCCCCTAATAGTTTACCAGATAAATTGATAAGTCGGGCATTCCCGGCCCACCAAGCGAAACCGGTAGTTTCCTGGTCACGACCAGTTAAAGCTAAAGTTCCATTAAAGAGCGTTTCCACGTGGTAGAACCTCCTCAGGGAATATAAGGTTTTCATGAGGCTGATCTTGAGCTGCCATCCACGCACGAATACCTTCGTTTAAGAGAATATTTTTTGTGTAGAAAGTCTCAAATTCAGGATCTTCCGCTGCGCGGATTTCTTGAGAAACGAAGTCATAAGCACGTAGGTTCAGGGCCAAACCGACTACCCCAAGAGCACTCATCCATAAACCAGTTACTGGTACAAATAACATAAAGAAATGTAACCAACGTTTATTGGAAAAAGCAACCCCAAAGATTTGGGACCAAAAGCGATTAGCAGTAACCATTGAATAAGTTTCTTCAGCTTGGGTTGGGTTAAAAGCACGGAATGTATTTGCGCCATCACCATCTTCAAATAAAGTATTTTCTACGGTTGCACCATGAATAGCGCATAGTAGTGCAGCGCCCAATACACCAGCAACTCCCATCATATGAAATGGGTTTAATGTCCAATTATGAAATCCTTGGAAAAAGAGGATGAATCGAAATATAGCTGCTACACCAAAACTTGGAGCAAAGAACCAACCAGACTGACCCAGTGGATAAATAAGGAATACAGAAACAAAAACAGCAATTGGACCTGAGAATGCGATTGCATTATAAGGTCGCAATTGAACAGATCGAGCAAGTTCAAATTGACGTAACATGAAACCTATTAATCCGAAAGCACCGTGGAGAGCAACAAAAGTCCACAGACCGCCTAACTGACACCAACGGGTAAAATCTCCCTGTGCTTCAGGACCCCACAGTAACAACAAAGAGTGTGCTAAACTATTAGCGGGAGTGGAAACTGCAGCGGTTAAGAAGTTGCAGCCTTCTAAATAAGAACTTGCCAAGCCGTGAGTATACCATGAAGTTACAAAGGTCGTACCTGTAAACCAACCCCCCAAGGCGAAATAGGCGCAAGGAAAGAGTAATAGACCGGACCAACCCACAAAAACGAAACGGTCCCTCCGCAACCAGTCATCCATAATATCAAATAAATCATTTTCATCTTTGGTAAATTTACCAAGAGCTATAGTCATAGCGATCCTCCTATTCAACTACTTCAACCATTTCCCAACACCTCATAGAGCATTTTCAGAGATGGGACGGACCTTGATCATTTATCTCTATTCATTTCTCTCTCTATATATATATAGAATATATAAGTATACTTTCCCTTGTTTTCTAATCGGTTTCGAATAAAAAATCATTTATGGGTCTATTGATATCTAGGGCAAATCCATGAACTCGATGTGGTTATTCCTTATCTATTCTTAAAAATCTTCCAAGTCATCAATCATAAAATCTGCTATGACTCCAAAATCCGATAGAAATTTTTTTTTCAGAACTGTTCAAGAAACAAATGATCCCCTGTTTCACTTCTTATACCTAGCGGATCTTCAGACATATTTCTCTCCTTTCATCAAAGAAACTTATTCTTGAAGTTTGGTTGTGAATTGACTTCTATTTTGTCTAGGAAACTACTGTAGGATCATAGGTTTTCTAAATTTCTATTTCATTTACAGTTTTTTCTTTAGTATTTCATTTTTTTTTATAAATACTATAATAAAAAGAAAAAACTGTAAATGAAAGTTTTTGTCTCATATATATGAATTGCTGGAAAAATATCGTACACATCGATATGAAAAGAAACTATTTGATATGTGAAGACATAATTTAATGTATTTTTCTATTATTTCTATAAGATTCTATCTAATCTTATAGAAATAATAGAAATTTATGGAAAAAAATATGTTTCATTTTAATTTTAAAAAAACTTGTTTGGTGGAACTTGAAATTCGTATTAAGGCCCTTCTGAGTAAAGAAAAGGCATAACCTTTTTTCTTAGTTCAGAAACAAGAAGATTTCATTGGAAATATTCAGAGATTCTTAGGGAGTCTAAACGAAAAAAGTCTTAAAAAGAAAAAAAATTGTTCGAATTGAATCTTTATCAAATTTGAATATCAGAATAGTAGATATAAATATAATTCAACGGGTTAGGTCCACTTACTTTTTTTTATTTTTCCATTATTGAATTTTACACTTTTTCTTTTTTATTACAAATAGAAACTTTTTCAAAATATCAAGAATCTTTTTATTCTTCCTTCAAATAGAAAGACTATTGCTTTTGAAAAAAAAAGTAAAAAGCCCCTTATCGGATTTGAACCGATGACTTACGCCTTACCATGGCGTTACTCTACCACTGAGTTAAAAGGGCCCTTTTTCTTTCTTTCAATTTCTAAATAAGGAACTAGCATGACTAGTACATATATTTGTTACTGTGTATACTTATTCTATAAATTTATATAAATTATTTCTATAAATTTATATAAATTATATAAATTAAATGATATAAATGGGATTAGAATACATGTACATCAATATCTATTATTTGTATAATGACTCATCAAAGAACAAAAAATTGGATTTACCTAGTGAATAGAATATAGTTAAAAAAAAGAATTGATTAAGATTGGATTTGATCCATATCAAATATATTATTTCAAAATGGATTCTTGAAGTCATTCTAATCATAACACTAAATTCTTTTTATTGATACATAAATGTACTCACAAAATAAAATATTTCATCGAAACATTGATAAAATCGAATCATTGATAAAATGGATTCAATATGTTCTGTCCCTAAACCAAATTTTTATTTTTTTATTGAAAAATTCTATTTTCCAAAGTTTTTTTTCTTAGTATTAGATATAAATCTACCTATCGAATCTTAGTATTAGTAATAAATGATAGAAATGAAGTTTTAACCTCTCGTCCTTTGCAACAAACGAATCATTCCTGTGAAGAATTTTCTCTTTATTGGAACATTACTTCTTTTTTTTTCTTATTATGACTGGAATAAAAAAATTTAGAAATATAAATGATTAATAAAAAATTTCTATGGAATTATGAAAGAACGAAAAATATTTTTTTTTATCGAATCATATCATTATATTGACAATTGCAAAAAACTGTTCATACTATGAACGTAGTATAATGGCGGTCGGGCAAGTATGCCCCCATCGTCTAGTGGTTCAGGACATCTCTCTTTCAAGGAGGCAGCGGGGATTCGACTTCCCCTGGGGGTAGGGTGTTACGAAAGGAAGTTGATCAAAAATTTTCAATAAAAACTGAAATGTATTCTTCCTATTGTGCTGGGTCGATGCCCGAGCGGTTAATGGGGACGGACTGTAAATTCGTTGGCAATATGTCTACGCTGGTTCAAATCCAGCTCGGCCCAAGAATTTGCCGATCCACTATGAAATTCTATAACCCATTTATAGTTCTCTGGAAATGACTGATGTGCTATGATACGGAAGAATCAAAATATTAAACATATCTAAGGTTATTTCTTTTTTTTCTGTATTCCATATTTCTTTCCACAAATTCAAAATCTTGTTAATAATCGGTATTCATGTCAAGATCTGTAAGTAGAAAATATAAGGAAAAATTGAAAAAAAAAATATTTTTTTTTCATTGATTCAATTTTCAATCGATTTGTTAATAGAATAAGAATAAGAAACGGATTACGAGTAATTTGTGTCGATCTCACTAAAGTGGATATCGATATACATATCAATATATAAAAAAATGCGCTTTTTTCATTTACAACAAAAAGGTTCGAATCCGAAATAGAAAAAGAAAAGGTTTGACAGAAACGGTCCGTAAAAATATTTATACAGTACACCCCTTTCCCTGGGATTGTAGTTCAATTGGTCAGAGCACCGCCCTGTCAAGGCGGAAGCTGCGGGTTCGAGCCCCGTCAATCCCGTTGGATATAAATCCAAAAAAATAAAAAATAAATTCCTTTTTTGTGTATTTGTAGGGAATCAAATTGATAAACAAAATTTTATTTGGGGCCCCCCCCTGCTTTTTCATTTGTTTCGCCGAAAAAGGAAGGAAAGGGATTTTGGACTTTCATCAAGAATAAATGTTTTTTTGTTTTATTTAGTATGGATAAAAGATCTTCCTATGTTATACTATTTCATGAGTTGATTTGATAGCTCAGATTTTGTGATTCATGATATTGATCCGATTTGATATCATTGAAATCCAATTTATACCATTGTTGAAAGATTGAACATTTCTATGGGATTAAATCCCGAATTTTTTTTTTAGAAATTTAAGAGAAATAGAACATAATAAAGATTATGGAAGTAAATATTCTCGCATTTATTGCTACTGCACTGTTTATTCTAGTTCCTACTGCTTTTTTACTTATAATTTATGTAAAAACGGTAAGTAAAAGTGACTAATTTCACTGAAATATGATTTCTTCATTTTTATGAATGATTTAAAAAAATGATCGTACAATCAGCGTAATCCAGATAGTAGAAATCAATTTGATTTCTACTATCTGAGAATTGCGTCCAATTTTTTTTTTCAGATTCTTTTTACAAACAATTCCGGTATCTTAGGAAAAAAAGGGGGTAAAAAAACAGGAATGGTTATTACACGGTCCGCCATTTTCCATATATATATATATCTATATAACCAGGTTAAGCGTCAGTTCATCGAAATAGAAATTTTAAGAAAAATTTGATTGGAATAGGAATCCATTTCTTCTTCTTTTTGATTCCCTTGTTTTTCTCAAAATAGGAATATGGGAATAATGAAAATATTTGTTTGATTGAAAGAGTATTTTCAATTCCTATAAGATACATAGAATACATTACACTACTAAAATATAATAGAATCAAGATAGATTTTCTATTTGAACTCAATTAATTAGTATTAGTTTAAATGAAATATTTTCATTCAATAGTTTCGAAATTCAAAAATTCAGGTAGAAATCAACAAGGTTACTTGGATCCCTTAACTCAATTTTTAGTATCCCTATAGCCCACTTCTTCCCCATACTACGAGGGAAAGGGAAAATGAAAAAACTACCATTAAAGCAGCCCAAGCAATACTTACTATATCCATGTAAATTTTGTCTCCTATCTCTATAAATATGAAGGAACTATTTCATTATTTTTTCAAATTTTTTATTCTATTCTTTTTTTTGTATTATTCGCTAAAAATACTATACTATAATAGTGGAATTGCTATTACAGAGTCAAAAAAAGGATTCTGGGCTAACATCATTCACGAAAAACAAGAATTCATTCTATTTATTAGTTATTAGAACATCTAAAAAGTTTTTTTTGATTATTTTTAGTAAAATCATAAAACATTAAACATAAAAAAATTATAGGAAGTTATAAGTCAATGAATGTTACTACCAGGTGGGAATATTAAGATTTCTCTTTTATCATTTCCTTAAGGATTTCATAAAAAAAGAATCAAGACAGATTCATTTGCATACTTATACTCTTCTTTCTATTTGAAATAGTCCCTTAAATGTCTCCCAATTCGTTCTCTAAAATAATTAAAAAAACTTTTTTTCTTTTCTATTCGATTTTAGAATCAAAACTTTTTAATTTTATTAGAATATAGAATATGAAAATCTAAAGAATACTTTTTTTGAATATTACGAAAGCGAATTAGCTAAATTAAAGCTATTAAATAGAATTGATCTAAATAAATAATATTGATAAAATGTGGAAGCACTCATAAACTTTAAATTAGTCTGTATAGAAGGTTTTTCTTCTGCCTTTTCTCTACCTAAAAATGGACTTTCCTATCCGACTTATTCTTAATCCAATCTAATAAAAGACCCAGTCAGGAGACAGACACTACAATAGTTGTGTAGTGAACGAACTATCATTTCTAAATTTATGGATTCCTTTTCACTACTAGAATCTTTCCTTGAATTCGAGACAAAAATATTTACAACATTTTTTAAGCTACTGATGCTTATAATTTCGAATCAAACGCAATTCTCAAGACTCCTTTTCCCTCGCTTGCTTCTGTTGGAAAAAAAGTTTTCTAAAAAAACGTAATATAATCTTTCATTTACAGTTTCTTATCGATCAGGCGACACCCGGATTTGAACTGGGGAAAAAGGATTTGCAGTCCCCCGCCTTACCACTCGGCCATGCCGCCAATAAAAATATAGATATGAAGTTTTTGAGAATACTCCCCCCTTTTCTTTCTATTGAAAAATTGAAAAACAATCTTGAGACAAATCGCAACCGTTAACTATTCTTTTATGAATTATTCTTGAATATTTGAATAGAAATTTTTTTTTCTTAATGAGATCAGAAAATAAAAATTGATACATAACCAATCAATATTGCTTTTTTTTTTAACTTTGTTCATTCTAATTATAACAGCAACTTTCAATATATGTAAACCCTAGAATATCAATTTGATCTGTTACACAGATATTATCTAATCGAGTATCTTATCCATATCTATATAGATATAGAATACCAATACTATACGGTATTTTCAAGAAATTATCGTGCTTATTCTTTTTTTACAATTTTCAATAGAAAATTTGTAAAAATTCACACAACATGTTATGTGTTTGTTATCCTGAACAAATATGACTGCAATAAAGTTAGAGACAGATCTATAGCTGCAGTTAAATATATGCATGTTTCAAAAATACAAGCCTTATTACATTACACATAACATACTCTAATCATATTCTCCCCAATTCTCTCCAAAATACTTCACTTCAAAATATATCTTTTCTTGACAATTTCGAATGGATTTTTTTTTGTATCCAATTGAATTTGAATATGTAATATCATAATAATGATAGAAATGAAATGCATTTTTTTAGATTCCTAAAAAAAATATTGAAATGCCCGTAGAAATTTCCAATCCTTTTTTAGATTAGACTTTCGATTCTATCTGTTTGTTTTGTTGCAAATTCCTTCGAAGTTGAGTATCAAATTCTAATATTTCTTTCTCTTTTCATAATAGGTATTTCATACACTAAGAAATATTTGATACACGGGATTAGGTAAGATTTCATGTAATTCAGTATAAAGAATAGAAATTCCAATATTGCTAAATGGATTCATGTGATTTGATGAAGCATGACAGCAAATCGTGGAATATTTTTCGATAAAATTCACGGGGAAATTGAAAATGCTTGGGAGTGAAAATGAAGAAATGTCTACACTACCTGGATTGAATCAGATACAATTTGAAGGGTTTTGTAGGTTCATTGATCGGGGCTTAACAGAAGGGCTTTTTAAGTTTCCAAAA
>NW_028196787.1:17500-33038 GCF_037176805.1 Vigna unguiculata
AGGTTTACAAATCTTTTTCTGATATAATCGAGGGTAAAGAGGGAAGATTTCGCGAGACCCTACTTGGGAAACGGGTTGATTATTCAGGTCGTTCTGTCATTATTGTAGGTCCATCACTTTCATTACATAGATGTGGATTGCCCGGCGAAATAGCAATAGAACTTTTCCAGACATTTCTAATTCGTGATCTAATTCGAAAACATTTTGCTTCCAACATAGGAATTGCTAAGAGTAAAATTCGGCAAAAAGAACCGATTGTATGGGAAATACTTCAAGAAGTTATGCAGGGACATCCCGTATTGCTAAATAGAGCACCTACTCTGCATAGATTAGGTATACAGGCATTCCAACCCATTTTAGTAGAGGGGCGTGCTATTTGTTTGCATCCATTAGTTTGTAAGGGATTCAATGCAGACTTTGATGGCGATCAAATGGCTGTTCATGTGCCTTTATCCTTAGAAGCTCAAGCAGAAGCACGTTTACTTATGTTTTCTCATACAAACCTCTTGTCTCCAGCTATCGCGGATCCAATTTCTGTACCAACTCAAGATATGCTTATTGGACTTTACATATTAACGAATGGGAATCGTCGGGGTATTTCTTCAAATAGGTATAATCCACGTAATTGCAGAAATTTGAAAAATGAAAGAATTCCCCAAAAAAACTATAAGTATACGAAAAAAAAAGAACCTTTTTTTTGGAATTCCTATGATGCAATTGGAGCTTATCAACAGAAAAGAATAACCTTCGATAGTCCTTTGTGGCTCCGGTGGCGACTAGATCTACGCATTATTTCGTCAAGAGAAGTTCCTATCGAAGTTCACTATGAATCTTTAGGCACCTATCATGAAATTTATGGGCATTATCTAGTAGTAAGAAGTACAAAAAAACAAATTCGTTCTATTTACATTCGAACCAACGTAGGTCATATTTCTTTTTATCGAGAAATCGAAGAAGCTGTACAAGGTTTTTGCCGAGCCTATTCATATGGTATCTAATCATATAGATGGTTGTATCTAAGATAAACAAATTTATGATACTGGTGTAAATTCAAATCTTCATGATTTAACATTTAACAAGGATCTTAGTTTTTTAATTTCTCAATTTCTACACAAATTAAGATAAAGAAAAGGCAGTTTTTCAATCATTGACTCAAATCCATTGTTGAACTGAATGAATCCCACTGAGTGGAATAGGGAGGTACTTATGGCAGAACGGACCAATCTAATGTTTCACAATAAAGTGATAGGTGGAACTGCCATTAAACGACTTATTAGCAGATTAATAGATCACTTCGGAATGGCATATACATCACATATCCTGGATCAAGTCAAGACTCTGGGATTCCGCCAAGCTACGGCTACATCCATTTCATTAGGAATTGATGACCTTTTAACAATACCTTCGAAAGGATGGCTAGTCCGAGATGCTGAACACCAAAATTTGATTTTGGAAAAACAGCATCATTATGGAAATGTACATGCAGTAGAAAAATTACGCCAATCCATTGAGATATGGTATGCTACAAGTGAATATTTTCGACAAGAAATGAATCCTAATTTTAGAATGACCGATCCTTTTAATCCAGTCCATATAATGTCCTTTTCGGGAGCTAGAGGAAATGCATCTCAAGTACACCAATTAGTAGGTATGAGAGGATTAATGTCGGATCCACAAGGACAAATGATTGATTTACCTATTCAAAGCAATTTACGCGAAGGGCTATCTTTAACAGAATATATAATTTCTTGCTACGGAGCTCGTAAAGGGGTTGTAGATACTGCTGTACGAACATCAGATGCTGGATATCTTACACGTAGACTTGTTGAAGTGGTTCAACATATTGTTATACGTCGAACAGATTGTGGTACCATTCGAGGAATTTCAGTAAATACCCAGAATGAAACGATGCCGGAAAGTAGTTGGACACAAACATTAATTGGTCGTGTATTAGCAGACGATATATACAGAGGTTCACGATGCATTGCCATTAGAAATCAAGATATTGGAATTGGACTTTTCAATCGATTGAAAACCTTTCAAACACAACCAATATCTATACGAACTCCTTTTACCTGTAGGAATACATCTTGGATCTGTCGATTGTGTTATGGTCAAAGTCCTACTCAAGGTCACTTGGTGGAATTAGGAGAAGCTGTAGGTATTATTGCGGGCCAATCCATTGGAGAACCGGGCACTCAATTAACATTAAGAACTTTTCATACTGGCGGAGTATTCACAGGGGGGACTGCCGAACAGGTGCGAGCACCTTATAATGGAAAAATTAAATTCAATGAGGATTTGGTTCATCCTACACGTACACGTCACGGGCATCCTGCTTTTCTATGTTATATAGACTTGTATGTTAGTATTGAAAATGGTGACATTATACATAATGTGACTATTCCACCAAAAAGTTTTCTATTAGTTCAAAATAATCAATATGTAAAATCAGAACAAGTGATTGCCGAGATTCTCGCAGGAACATATACTTTTAATTTAAAAGAAAAAGTTCGAAAACATGTTTATTCTGACTTAGAAGGAGAAATGCATTGGAGTACGGATGTGTATCATGCATCAGAATTTAAATATAGTAATGTCCATATCTTACCAAAAACAAGTCATTTATGGATTTTATCAGGAAAATCAGACAGATCCGCTTCAGTCTCTTTTTCAACCCGAAAAGATCAAGATCAATTGAACATTCATTATCTTTCTACAGGAGAAAGAGATATTTGTAACCATTTAGCAAGTAATAATAAAGTAAGACATAATTTGTTTCGTTTCACTCCTTCTGAAAAAAAAGAAAGAAGGATTTCAGATTATTCAAAAAATAATCAAATCCTATGTAAAGATCATTGTCATTTTACACATCCTGCTATTTTTCACGATACTACGGATTTATTAGCAAAGAGGCGGAGAAATCGATTCATTATTCCATTTCAATTCCAATCGATTCAAGAACGAGACAAAGCACTAATGTTAGATTCCAGTATCTCGATTGAAATACCAATCCATGGTATTTTTCGTAGAAATAGTATTTTTGCTTATTTCGATGATCCTCAATACCGAACACAGAGCTCGGGTATTACTAAATATAGGACTATTGATATAAATTACATTTTTAAAAAAGAGGATTTTTTAATCGAGTATCCAGGAATTCAAGAATTTAAGACAAAATACCAAATTAAAGTAGATCAATTTTTTTTCATTCCCGAAGAAGTGTATATTTTACCAGAATTTTCTTCCATAATGGTACGGAACAATAGTATTATTGAAGTAGATACACCAATCACTGTAAATATAAGAAGTCAAGTAAGCGGGTTGGTTCGATTGGAGAAGAAAAAAAAAAAGATTCAATTAAAAATATTTTCCGGGAATATCTATTTTCCCGGAGAAATGGATAAGATATCCCGGCACAGTGCCATGTTGATACCACCGAGAACGGTAAAAAAAAATTCAAAAGGATCAAAAAAAAAAATGAAAAATTGGATCTATGCTCAATGGATCACAATTATGAAAAAAAAGTATTTTGTTTTGGTTCGACCGGTCATTTTATATGAAATAGAAGATAGGATCAATTTAATCCAATTTTTTTCCCAAGATATGTTACAAGAAAGAGATAATTTGGAACTTCAAATTATTCATTATATTCTTTCTGGAAATGGAAAATCAATTCGGGGAATTTCTAATTCTAATACAAGTATTCAATTAGTTCGGACTTGTTTAGTCTTAAATTGGGATCAAGACAAAAAATTGTCTTCTATCGAAAAAGGGCATGCTTCTTTTGTTGAACTAAGTATAAAAGGTTTGGTTAGATATTTCTTAAAAATGGACTTAGGAAAATCCCATATTTCATATATAAGAAAAAGGAAAGATCCGCTCGGTTCAAGATTTATCTTGGATAATGAGTCGGACTGGACCAACATCAATCCATTTTTTTTTATAGATCCGAGGGAAAAAGTTCAACAATCACTTAGTCAAAATCATGGAACTATTCATATGTTGTTGAATAGAAATGAGAAATGCCGATCTTTAATAATTTTGTCATCATCGAATTGTTTTCAAATACGATCATTCCACGATGGAAAATATTACAATGGGATAAAAGAAGAAATAAATCCAATTCAAAGAGATCCTCTGATTCCAATTCAAAATTCGTTAGGTCCTTTAGGAATAGCCCTTCAAGTTGCCCATTTTTATTTTTACCTTTTAATTACTAATAATCAGATCTCGATAAATAAAAACGGGCAACTTGACAAATTAAAAGAAACTTTTCAAGTATTAAAATATTATATAATAGACGAAAACGAGATCATTTATAAATCTGATCTATCTAGTAACATCCTTTTAAATCCATTCTATTTGAATTGGCATTTTTTCCATCATAATTATTGTGAAAAAAAAACGTTTCCCATAATAAGTCTTGGTCAATTTATTTGCGAAAATGTATGTATAGTTCAAACGAAAAATGAACCACACCTTAAATCGGGTCAAATTCTAACTGTTCAAATGGATTCTGTAGGAATAAGATCGGCTAACCCTTATTTGGCGACTCCTGGAACAACTGTTCATGGTCATTATGGAGAAATACTTTCTGAAGGAGATATATTAGTTACATTTATATATCAAAAATCGAGATCAGGTGATATAACACAAGGTCTTCCAAAAGTAGAACAGGTATTGGAAGTTCGTTCGATTGATTCAATATCCATAAACCTAGAAAAGAGAGTGGATACTTGGAATGGGCGTATAACAAGAATTCTTGGCATTCCTTGGGGATTCTTCATTAGTGCTGAGCTAACTATAGCGCAAAGTCGTATTTCTTTGGTTAATCAAATTCAAAAAGTTTATCGATCCCAGGGAGTTCACATTCATAATAGACATATAGAAATTATTGTGCGTCAAATAACATCAAAAGTATTGGTTTCAGAAGATGGAATGTCTAATGTTTTTTTGCCTGGCGAACTAATTGGATTGTTGCGGGCCGAACGAGCTGGGCGTTCCTTAGAAGAGTCGATCTGCTATCGAGTTCTATTATTGGGGATAACAAAAACATCTTTGAATACTCAAAGTTTCATATCTGAAGCAAGTTTTCAAGAAACTGCTAGAGTTTTATCAAAAGCCGCTCTCCGGGGTCGCATAGATTGGTTGAAAGGTCTGAAAGAGAACGTTGTTTTAGGGGGAATGATGCCAGTTGGTACTGGATTCAAAAGAATAATATACCGTTCAAAGCAAAGGCAATATAACAAGATTACCCCGGAAACAAAAAAAAGAATTTATGTGATACATCAAAATAATCTAGGATTTAAGAATTCCTAAAATAATGATTCTTAAGGTCGTATTCATCTCCGGTCACTTTATTTTGTATATATTTTGTATAATAAAAGAAACATAATAAATAAACGAATCATATTCAATGAAATAGAAAAAATGGCCCGATCTTTTTTTTATCAACGGCAAATTTTCAGTAGAAGAGAAGGTTCCTTCGGAACACTTATTTTTTTCTATTTCAGTATACTGGGTCTCTTTCTTTCATTTCAAAAAATTGATCTAATTTCTATTTGGAAATGAAAGAAAAGTGTGGGGATAATTATAAATGACAAAAAGATATTGGAACATAATTTTGGAAGAGATGATGGAAGCTGGTGTTCATTTTGGCCACGGTACTAGAAAATGGAATCCTAAAATGTCACCTTATATTTCTGCAAAGCGTAAGGGTATTCATATTACAAATCTTATTAGAACTGCTCGGTTTTTATCAGAATCTTGTGATTTAGTTTTTGATGCAGCAAGTGGGGGAAAACAATTCTTAATTGTTGGTACAAAAAAAAAAGCAGCTGATTCAGTAGCGCGGGCTGCAATAAGAGCTCGGTGTCATTATGTTAATAAAAAATGGCTCGGCGGTATGTTAACGAATTGGTATACTACAAAAACACGACTTCAAAAGTTCAGGGACTTGAGAATGCAACAAAAGACGGGGAGATTTCATAGTTTTCCAAAAAAAGATGCCGCTATATTGAAGAGACAATTAGCTCAATTGGAAACATATCTTGGCGGCATTAAATATATGAAGGGCTTACCAGATATTGTAATAATCGTCGATCAACAAGAAGAATATACGGCTCTTCGAGAATGTATAACTTTGGAAATTCCAACAATTTGTTTAATTGATACAAATAGTGACCCGGACCTCGCTGATATTTCAATTCCAGCTAATGATGATGCTATAGCCTCAATTCGATTAATTCTTAACAAATTAGTTTTTGCAATTTGTGAGGGTCGGTCTAGATATATACGAAATTCTTGATTAATAATAAGATAAAAAATTCTTGAATTTGCTTCGAGGGGTTCATAGATTTATGGAATCGCTTACTATACTAGTAAGAAATTGCACAAAAATGAAAATAGAAAACAAACAAAAATTTTATGTAATTAGTATCGGTATTCAAAATCAAAAATGAAAGTAGACAAATCAAAAGGGAAAGGAGATGTTTGAATAAAAATAATTCCCTTTTTTCAACTTCTTTTTTTAGAGGACAGGACAATATGAATGTTTTATTATGCTCTATCAACACATTAAAAAGATTATACGATATATCTGCTGTGGAAGTAGGTCAACATTTCTATTGGCAAATAGGGGGTTTCCTAGTACATGCCCAAGTACTTATTACTTCTTGGGTTGTAATTGCTATCTTATTGGTTTCAGCCATTCTAGTTATTCGAAATCTGCAAACCATTCCCACTTTCGGTCAGAATTTATTTGAATATGTTCTTGAATTCATTCGAGACGTGAGCAAAACTCAGATTGGAGAAGAATATGGTCCGTGGGTTCCTTTTATTGGAACTTTGTTTCTATTTATTTTTGTTTCTAATTGGTCAGGGGCTCTTTTACCTTGGAAAATCATCCAATTACCTCATGGGGAGTTAGCTGCACCCACAAATGATATAAATACTACCGTTGCATTAGCTTTACTTACATCAGTTGCATATTTCTATGCGGGTCTTTCAAAAAAAGGATTAGCTTATTTTAGTAAATACATCCAACCAACTCCAATCCTTTTACCGATTAACATATTAGAAGATTTCACAAAACCCTTATCCCTTAGTTTTCGACTTTTCGGAAATATATTAGCTGATGAATTAGTAGTTGTTGTTCTTGTTTCTTTAGTACCTTTAGTAGTTCCTATACCTGTCATGTTCCTTGGATTATTCACAAGCGGTATTCAAGCTCTCATTTTTGCTACTTTAGCTGCGGCTTATATAGGTGAATCCATTGAAGGCCATCATTGACTAGTTTTCTCAAAAATAGTCTTTTTTGTTTAGCTTGCCACACATATATTGTGGCTCAATAGAATCTACAAAATAAACATCTATCTATAGATATATAGATAGATATAGATAGATCTATTCGATTAGTATATATTAGTTTGGATATTCAAAAAAAATGAATAGCTAGAATTAGAATTCTGTATGATATTTACGTTTACAATGTGTGATAAAAAGATACTATATAGAATGTTAGTAGATTCTCGTTTGATTCACATTTAATTCAACAATTGATCAAAAGATAATTAAAAACATTTAGATCACCCAATTTCCTATATTTCTTTGAAACATTAATGAAATCGAATGAATTTATTTAGATTGATTGTATCCATATGGGATAAGAGAATAAGAAAAGAGGGAAGGGGAGCTTAAAAAAAAACATGATAAAAAAAATAGAAGTGAGGGGATCAGTCAAGGTTTTTTAGGTTTCAAAGAATGAATTTCAATTTCGATTGAATCTAAAACACAAAGAAAATTAGTTTACAGCATAGAAGAAACCTATGTATATGTGATATGATATTATAGATGAACTAGTTTTATATGAACTAACCATATATCTGAAATAACTAATCTTTTCTATATAAAAAAGGCCTCGCTATTACTGTCAATTTCTATAGGGATAGAAAAGCAAAGTCCTTGCGTTTCAGCTCTAATTGTGAATTGAAAATTAAAAAACTAAAGAAATTGTATAAAAAAACGAAGAATTCAAAGAATGATTCCAAAATTAAGGTAAGAGAAGAACAAAGATTATACAGATTCACCCCCAAAACTATGTAGTTCGAGACGAAAAAAGAAATCTCGAAGTAATTCGTTTAATAACTATTATTTTCAATTTTTAATTCTTATTTTTATTAATTACTTTAACTGAAAAAGTCTTGGTAATTGAAAAATGAAGTCAGAATTTATTAGTCGATTATATCATTAACTATTTCTTTCTTTTATATGTAGGTTACGAGGAAATTCTCATGAATCCAATTATTTCTGCCGCTTCTGTTATTGCTGCTGGATTGGCCGTAGGGCTTGCTTCTATTGGACCTGGGGTTGGTCAAGGCACTGCCGCAGGGCAAGCTGTAGAGGGGATTGCACGACAACCAGAGGCAGAGGGAAAAATACGGGGTACTTTATTACTTAGTCTGGCTTTTATGGAAGCTTTAACAATTTACGGGCTGGTTGTAGCATTAGCACTTTTATTTGCTAATCCTTTTGTTTAATCCTAAAAAGATAAAAATACATATGTGGACTTCCTTTTTCGAATTATATTAATAATTCACTCCTACAATTCTTTATCTGTTCGGATAAGAACACAGGAGAAGGACTAATTGAAAGGTATTCACATACTTATTCACCCTCTTTCTTCTTTTTGTTTAGTCCAATGAACCCCTCTTTTATTTTATTTCTTTTAAGATAATTTTTTGAAAGTGTTCAAACTAGATAGATTTTGCAATTGATAAAAGAACTGGTATCTAATTCTAAGAAGTATCATTCTTTTAGGGAATCTTCCAATTGATTGACCAATCCAAATTATATCAAATTCTATAATTATATATTCCAATTAGATTATTATATTATCTATCTAATAGGAATATTAGAAAGATAATTAGTCTATTCATAAGAGGAGATGAGATCATATGAAAAATATAACCGATTCTTTCCTTTGTTTGGGCTCCTGGCCATCCGCCGGAAGTTTCGTGTTTAATACCGATATTTTAGCAACAAATCCAATAAATCTTAGTGTAGTGTTAGGTCTACTGGTTTTTTTTGGAAAGGGAGTGTGTGCGAGTTGTTTATTTCAAAGAATAAATTGGATTTAACCAAACTGCACTTTTTAGTTTAGTTAGAATTAAGAAAATGTGCAGAATCCCGCGAATTACTTCTGAATTCATTTTCTTTTTTGAATAAATTAAGAAAAATCTTAAAGAACCATAGCATTTCGCGCTTTATTGGTAATCCACTTTGATTCTCTATTTACCAAAAATTTTGGACTATTACCATGGTTAAAAAGAGTTTGAAGTCTATACGCAGTGTAGTACTCTTTCTACCGCTATATTAATACAGAAAGGAAACGGTTTCAAAAAAATTATTCGATTTTTTTTCGATATAAAACACTCATGTCGATAAAAAAAATGGCTTGAATCCTATTTATGGCGAGAAATAAAAAACGGGTGAATTTAAACCTCCCCTTTGTACGATGCGTAATCGATGGATGACCTATGTATAAATTCAAAAGAAGTCTTTGGATTTGAATAAAAAAACAACTTTGTTGACATATATTTGTTTGGTCAAAAGAGTCCTCCGAATATTCTAGTCTTATATTGGTAATTGTTTTCACTTTGAATAGAGAAGAGAGGATAGGCTCATTACATAAAAAATTGGTAAATTTCCGATAAGTAATTGAGTGTGAGAGCCAAATGAATCGAAAGATTCATGTTTGGTTCGGGAAGAGATCATAGACATTTTGAAATGGATGGAAAGAGAGTCTACTTTCATTACGTGATTTATTAGATAATCGAAAACAGAAAATCTGGAGAACTATTCGAAACTCAGAAGAATTACAGGAAAACGCCATTGAACAGCTCGAAAAAGCCCAGGCCCGCTTAAGGAAAGTTGAAACAGAAGCAGATCTGTTTCGGGTGAATGGCTATTCTGAGATCAAACGAGAAAAATTGAATTTAATTAATTCAATTTATACGACTTTGGAACAATTAGAAAATTACAAAAACGAAGCTATTGATTTTGAACAACAAAGAGTTATTAATCAAGTTCGACAGCGGGTTTTACAACAAGCCTTACAGGGAGCTCTAGGAACTCTAAATAGTTGCTTGAACAACGAGTTACATTTACGTACTGTTAGTGCTAATATTGGCATGTTTGGGATGATGAAATAAAAAAATAACTGATTAGGCTTTCTATTATACAATAGAGTATAGGCATCATTTTTTTCTTATAAAAAATAAATTTAAGATATTTTCATGGTAACCATTCGTGCAGATGAAATTAGTAAAATTATCCGTGAACGCATTGAGCAATATAATACAGAAGTAAAAATTGTAAATACTGGTACCGTACTTCAAGTAGGCGATGGTATTGCTCGTATTTATGGTCTTGATGAAGTAATGGCGGGTGAATTGGTGGAATTTGAAGAAGGTACTATAGGCATTGCTTTGAATTTGGAATCAAAAAATGTTGGTGTTGTATTAATGGGTGATGGTTTGCTGATACAAGAGGGAAGTTCAGTAAAAGCAACAGGAAGAATTGCTCAGATACCTGTAAGTGAAGCTTATTTGAGTCGTGTTATAAATGCCCTGGCTAAACCAATTGACGGTCGAGGAGAAATTTCAGCTTCGGAATCTCGATTAATAGAATCTCCCGCTCCCGGTATTATTTCAAGACGTTCGGTATATGAGCCTCTCCAAACAGGACTTATTGCTATTGATTCGATGATCCCCATAGGACGGGGCCAGCGAGAATTAATTATTGGAGATAGACAAACAGGTAAAACAGCAGTAGCCACAGATACAATTCTCAATCAACAGGGACAAAATGTAATATGTGTTTATGTAGCTGTTGGTCAAAAAGCATCTTCTGTGGCTCAAGTGGTGACTACCTTACAAGAAAGAGGAGCAATGGAATACACTATTGTAGTAGCTGAAACAGCGGATTCTCCAGCTACATTACAATACCTCGCGCCTTATACAGGAGCAGCTCTGGCTGAATATTTTATGTACCGTGAACGTCACACTTTAATCATTTATGACGATCTCTCCAAACAAGCACAGGCTTATCGGCAAATGTCTCTTCTATTACGAAGACCACCAGGTCGCGAAGCTTATCCAGGGGATGTTTTTTATTTACATTCGCGTCTTTTGGAAAGAGCCGCTAAATTAAGTTCTCAGTTAGGCGAAGGAAGTATGACTGCTTTACCAATAGTTGAAACTCAATCGGGAGATGTTTCAGCTTATATTCCTACGAATGTAATTTCCATTACAGATGGCCAAATATTCTTATCGGCCGATCTATTCAATGCTGGAATAAGACCCGCTATTAATGTTGGTATTTCAGTTTCCAGAGTTGGATCGGCGGCTCAAATCAAAGCCATGAAACAAGTAGCTGGTAAATTAAAATTGGAATTAGCACAATTCGCAGAATTAGAAGCTTTTGCACAATTCGCTTCTGATCTAGATAAAGCTACTCAAAATCAATTAGCAAGAGGTCAACGATTGCGCGAGTTGCTTAAACAATCCCAATCAGCTCCTCTTACTGTGGAAGAACAGATAGTAACTATTTATACCGGAACGAATGGTTATCTTGATTCATTAGAAATTGGACAGGTAAGGAAATTTCTTGTTGAGTTACGTGCTTACTTAAAGACGAATAAACCTCAATTCAAAGAAATCATATCTTCTACCAAGACATTCACTGGGGAAGCAGAAGCCCTTTTAAAGGACGCTATTAAAGAACAGATGGAACTCTTTTTATTCCAGGAACAAGTAGAAAAAAATTGATGAATCATTAAATAATTTTGTAATTCAATTTTCCAATTTTTATAATTAGTATCTTTTAATATGTTTTTATTTCATTTGAATATTATATATAATGAATTCGAATCAAAATGTAATAAATCAAAAAAAATAGAAGGACAAGGTTGAAATTAGATATGCAAACAACTTGCGTCCAATAGGATTTGAACCTATACCTAAGGTTTAGAAGACCTCTGTCCTATCCATTAGACAATGGACGCTTCTATTTTATATTTGATTCTTTAACCTTTTTAACTAAACCTTATTAAAAAGATTAAAGAATCAAACAAATATAAAGAATTCTAGAAATTATAAAAATAAAATAAATCAAATATTTAGAATAAAAGAAAAAAAAAATAAAAAAGAAAAATCAATTGAATATAATTGAATATATATAACTAAAACTAAATTAAGAAATGAAAATGAAGAATTGACAAATTCTTTAAGAATTCTAGATTCATTCTCGAAGAAAAAAGATAGATTTAAATAGAATAAAATAGAAGCGGGTAGCGGGAATCGAACCCGCATCGTTAGCTTGGAAGGCTAAGGGTTATAGTCGACGTTGATTCATCATTTTGATTTAACGTCTCTAATTCAAAACTGAACGTGAAACTTTTGTTTCATTCGGCTCCTTTACGGAATGAAGAGATGGACAATAAAAAAAATTGACCCATAACATCTATGTCAGCCTTTTTGTATGAATAGGTTTCAAATATCTTGCTTTTTAGATGATCCCTCTAGAAGAGCAATATTCTAACAATCTATGTTTTTTTTCTAGTTACTTCGTTCTCTATTTCTATTTCAGAAAATCTTTAGGAAAAGAAGAAAATTTCCGTCGAGCTAAAAAAATGTCGATGTCTCTAGTAAACTAAAAGAATCGTTTAATAGCTATTTTGCTTCAATTTTTACTATGCAAAAAAATGGAAGATTTAGTTACGATTAGAAAGAAACTTTGTATATTTCTCTCCATAGATCCTTTAGTAATACTCAAAAAATTCGGATTATAGATCCAATTCCAAAAACTTATGTTTCATAATTTTAAAACTCAATTTGTCAAATTCGATTTGATTCTTCTTGTATACAAATTACAATAATGTATATTATACCGCAAATAATTCATCGAGGGGTATAAAGGAGTCCCTTTAAGTAAAAAATAAAGTTTTTGATCGGCATATGAATCAAATGGGGGATCCCTTAACTTTTGGGGGGTCCTTGAAACGAATCGCACTTTTACCACTAAACTATACCCGCTACAATATCATTATTGTATCTTTTGTTGAACAAAGCAATCAGACAAAATAAAGAAATGGGAGGCATAATATTCTAATAAGTCGAGTATTGACATGTTTCATTAGAGAATCTTCTAATGAAATTTGAAAAACGGGATAATTTTCATTTTTTTATTTTGCTGAAGGTTATATATATATACAATTTACGTTACCAGAAAAAAGAGAGGGAGTAAGAAAAGAGAACATTTTTATATTATCTTATTTTGGTTTTATCTCATAGGAATCTATCCGTATCTCTTATTTTTTTTTTAATTACAAATATTTTTACAAATATTTTTTTTTCGAATAAAATATATTCAAATAAAGAATTTTTCTTCAATATTCATGGGAATAAAAGAAAAAGAGCCCGACTAGGTACTGGCCGGGCTCATTGGCTGTATAAAAAGAAAAAAAGAAAACTAAAATATATAGAATAATAAAAAAAAGATAGATAAGATAAAAAAGAATAAAAAAAAAGCAAGTCTCTTTTTTTTTTAAGCTCCCTTTTTGTTCTTCTTGTTTATGTGATATAACATAAACAAAGTAATTCTTTTTTTTTTCAATTGGGGAGAGATGGCTGAGTGGACTATAGCGTCGGATTGCTAATCCGTTGTACAAATTCTTGTACCGAGGGTTCGAATCCCTCTCTTTCCGTTGATAATTTGGTATTTTTTTTTGAACTTGTTTTTTTTATTTACTAGTTAAAGATGTTAAAATAGAGAAAATCCTAAAAATATTTCAAAATTCCGCACAAGCAAGAAAACACAGAATCCACTTTTTTCTTATTCTATTCTTCACGTCCTGGATTACGTCCTGGATCGTTAGATAGGAATCCGAAGATGAAAAGAGAAACGAAAAAGATCACTACCGTATAAACAAAAAGTTTTAGAGTAAGCATTATGAAATCTCCAAGATAATTAAAAAACGACAAAGAAAGAGAATAGATTCTCTTATATTACAACATATTTTGTTTCTTTTAATACTAAGATACTAAGTTTCTAAAAAATGAAGTTTTTTTAGGATATGAGGAGATATATATATATGAGTTTCGAAAATGAATTGATAGTAAGAGTAGATTATTTTATTACAAATTATCAATAATTCTTTTGACCAAAAATCCTTTTTTTCTGTAATCTAGGTATTCGATTGGTGAGGGGTTCCAATCGAATAATCGGATTAGGTTTTTTCAATTCAAAAAACGTAAATGATGAGAAGGTCCCTTTTTTTCCTATATATTGAAAAATTTCAATATTGGAATCCAGAAGTCACACTGTAAGACTTATCTGATCTTATAAATTGTTAAAATGTTCGAGTTTTAGTTTTCTGAAAAATTCTGAATTTTTTTACGACATTATTCAAATTAAAAATATCATCGAAAACTTACAGCAGCTTGCCAAACAAAAGCTAAAAGAAAAAATAGTACGGGTATTACTGGCATAATATCCACAATTGGATTCAAGAAAGCGTAGGCTTCGGGCAATTTCTCCAAAAAAAAACTACTGGAATAAAGGACGGAGTGAATACAAATACAGATCCAACTAAAGATATTAAGCATAACAAACATTTTGTTCTTTAAAAAAAATAAAAGTTATTTTTGTTTTTTTTTTTTCATTCTAATTTTCAATTTTATTGCATTATATACATAATACAATAAAAAGGAAAATAAAGAGTTATGAATAAAAGTAAAAAAATGAATCAAATAAGATAAGAATCTCGAGAATCCTTCTTTTATTTGAACTTTTCCAGTTTCAAAATATTTTTTATTCTGAAATCAAAAAAATTGAAGAAATCATACTTCCTTCTATATAATATCTTAATTGAATTGTATGTAATGATCAATCAATTTAGTTTTATCCTATCTATCTATATCCATTTATAGATATAGATAGATATGTAGATACGCATATAAAATACTAGTCGCAAAATTTTTTTTTTATAGAAATTTTTGAACTGGAATTGACGAACAACCAATATCAATAATAGTCTTTATTAATGTAAAATGGAAAATGGGGCGTGGCCAAGCGGTAAGGCAACGGGTTTTGGTCCCGCTATTCGGAGGTTCGAATCCTTCCGTCCCAGAGCATATCTATTTAGGATGTATATCATATTTGAATACAGATTGTATCGCATAATTAAAAGGGACCCTCCTTTTTTTGAAAAAAAAAATTATCATTTTTCTACTTTACAAATTATAAAAATAGAATAGAGTAGAAAATATATTGCTAGAATATCAAGTTCATTTTCATTTATGTCTTTACTTTTAAAAAGGTTTTCATTATATATAAGAAAAACCGAAACGTAAAAAAAAGGATAGATTCTTATGTAGCGAATGAATCAATCACTATTCACGATTCGATAATTACATACTGGATCTAAGCTAAGGGAATGTTAGAGTAAAACTTCGTTTGAAACGATGTGGTAAAA
>NW_028196788.1:12500-17500 GCF_037176805.1 Vigna unguiculata
CAATACAATCAAATAGAAAGCCCCAAGGGCGCCATATTCTAGGAGCCCAAACGATGTGATTGAAAAAATCCTCCTCTATCTGTTGCGGGTCGAGGACTCCTCCCCCTTCTTCAAACTCCGATTCATATTTTTCATAGAGAAATCTCTGATCAACGATAGAATAAGATCCATTTTGAATCCTATTTAAGGGATTCCTTGGTTCGGACCGAAGAAGCAATGTCACTCGATCCTTATCAAATTGACTGCAATCTTTTTCTGTACGTGAGGATCCCACCAGAGCGCCTTCTACTTCTAATAGGCCATGAACTAGATCATAATTCTTCTCAACGAGTCCATAAGATGTGATCCCATTTTTTTCATCAGGTCCGGGTAGAGACCAAAGGTCTTGAGCGACCGATCCGGCAGAACAACTCAAAAGGTAAAGAAGTATCGTTAATTTCTTCATACTCGTTCCAAGTTCGAAGTACCATTTGTACAAATAAGAATCCCCCCCGTCACATGATTTCTTCTTCATATAGATAGATATAGGATCTATGGAGCAATTACTTAGAAGTACATTTTGTGAAACAGCCCTTCCTATCTGATAGAAAAGGATCCCATGATCCTGAACCGATCTTACCTGAGATCGGAAATCCCAAGTTTGTCTATGAAGAACAGAACTAATTATATTAGTGTCTATGATGGATTTTTTTTGTATAATACTAATCGATAGGGCCTCATTGTTAAGTGCTACAAGATCTCGTACATTTGAACCCATCGTCGTGGACCCGAATCCATTAGTATGGGACATTTTCTTTTCCAAGTGAAATCCCCTAGTATATGAAAGAGTGAAAAAGTGTTTTCGTTGTTGTGGAATAAGAAGCCTTCGTATCTTAATGCATGTATTGAATTTATTCGGAGCTATTAGAGCTGGATCTACTTTTTGGGGAATATGAGTCGAAGCAATAACAAGAATATTTCTAGTGGAACATCTTTCACAATCCCTGGAGAGATAGTTCACTAAAAGACCGAGGGATAAGTAATTCGACTCAGTCACATCCAGATCATGAATGTTAGGAATCCATATTATGCAAGGAGACATTGCTTTTGCTAATTCGAAGTGAAAGGTGATATAAAATCGGTCTATTTCTGGCATCATATCCATAGTTAGCGTATTCATCATAGTTAGAAGCTCCAGCTCCATATCAAGGTCACGGTCGATATCGTCACTATCGTCACTATCATCAATATCGTCACTATCATCAATATCGTCACTATCATCAATATAGTCACTATTATCAATAAGAAAACCCTTAGGCTTGTTATCCAGGAACTTGTTCAGAAATACTGTAATGAAAGGAACATAGGAGTTTGTCGCTAGGTATTTGACCAAATAGGATCGTCCAGTTCCTATAGAACCTATCACTAAAATACCCCTACTAGGGGGAGGTAGGGCTAAGCGGAGCGAAAAGGGTTTTCCATGAGATGGGAAATGCAAACTATTAGCCCCCCACAAGGTGTGTGAATAAGTAATTGTCTGATAATTAGCAAGGAATATACGTCTTTCTACTAAACAGGATGTATTGAATTCATAAATCATTAGATACTTTTTTTGAATGTCAACTAAGTATCGTAAGTAAATTGCTCCCGGTTGTTCACTTATTTGATAACCAGAGTTATTCTTTGATAAAAGATCACTATGAGTAAGACTCAATAGAATTTGATCAATCCTTTTTTCTGTTGTTAAGGTAGAAAACTGAACCAAGAATTCTTTTTCTTTATCATCAATCGAATCAGTGTTCGAGACCCAGGATTCTATTTGATCATCAATCCAATCACCATTCACGTTTTTTATTTTTCTTATCAAGGAATAGATTGCTTTACTTGGATGACTTAGATGTCTCGTATTTCTCGAAAAAGCGATTCGATTGATGGGATTTGGTATAATACTTATGAGATCGATGAGATTCCAATATTTATTCTTAGAACGTATGGATTTGACCCCATAAGCGGGACCACCACCCCATAGCATGTTGCTACCAAAAGCAAAACTCCGTATTTCTTCTAGAGAATCTCCTAATTGTTCCAGAGCAACTAGAAAGATATTCTTTAACCAGAAAGAATTCAGTTCAGATGTAGGATACCTATCCAGAAGTTTTCGCAACTCAATCATGTATGATGGAATCATCAAAGATTTTACCTTTTCGAACTCTGTCTGTAACTCACTATAGACTCGAGAAACAAAGAGAAGATGTGTACGAACGAGATATCCAGCAACAAGGAGAAGGAAAAGGATTGAATAGAAGAACTCCTGAACATTTAGCGATCTCAGATGTGTCGATATCAATAGTAACTCATTATTTCGATGAGTCATTTCTTCGGACAGAAGAAGATTATGGAAACAATTACCCGGAATCTCACTTATCAGATTCCATTGTGGAAGACACAATGGAATCTGACGAATTCGCCATAATATATCTGACCCATGCATAATATCATGAAAAATGGATACAAATTTTTGGCTGCTACTTAGTATCGGCAATAGGTCTGAAAAAGTATCTAAAAATATGAAATTTAGATATTTGTACCCCGTCGAGGTAAGGAACCATGGTATATATGTTTGGAATAGATTCCATTTTGAGAGAGTTGAAAAAACACTATCTTGTTGAAAGGTTCTATACATCTGACCTTTCTCAAGGCATTTTTGTAGACAAGAACTCCGTTTTTTCCTTTTTTCGGATGGTAAATATTTCTCAGAACATGGAGTGTGAATCCAACCCATGTTTGAATTGAAATTGAGATACTGATACAAGTTCTTCCCTTCTGAATCAGGTATATTCATATCTGAAAGAGGTTGACAATAAGTTTTTTCAAAATGGACTATTTGTCCCTCTGTTAGAGGTGTTCCAGAAATGTCTGCGATCGAGTAAATAGCTCCACGAACGAATGGATCGTATCGAATTGGAAAATGGAAAGATTTGTAGAAGTTATACCCTTCGTCGCCACTTTGCGGAAAATCGTTAGGTATCAATATGTTAGATACCTGTAACTCGATTGGTGAAATAGTATCTCTCTTCAAAAAAGCATGTTTTTTTTGACCATCGCAAAAAGAAAAGATTTTGTTGCGAATGAACAAGATTTTGAGGAATTGTCCATACGTAAAATCATAATTATTGATACGGGCCTTTTCCACATAAAAAGGGAATCTTTTGTTACAATAGAAGCAGAAGTGATATTGATTATTCAAGAATCGAAGTCGATTTGCTTTATAAAAATAGTATATCAATGAACTTCTATGAAATGGTTTCACGGGATTCAGCCAATTGTCTGGATCGTGGGATATCATTGAGAAATAGGAATCTGTGTTATCAAAAGATCCTGCGATTCTTTCTAGTATGGAATGAGTCAATCATCCACTTTGGTATCTTATTGAACAAAAATGGTGATATTGTTCCTCCATTGATCAAGAATTTCGATTTTTGGGAAGTATCTTGGTCATCCAATAATAAGGGTTTCCTTTTTTTCAAATGAAAGATTTGAAGACCTATTGATTCTAATAACTGATTACAGAGTGGATCATTCGGACCTTTCAATTCATAGATGTGGATCTCGGACCTATGAATGGGGATACCCCCAAAACTCACAAATAAAAAAGAAGGAAGTGAGTTAGACAAAAAGAGAAGAAACTTGGGCAAAAAAAGAAGTAACTTGGACAAAAATAAACAAAGTGACTTAGACAAATCTTTTTTGTCGATAACCTCAGACCAATCAATCGAATATTGATTAATATGTAATCGATCGAACACTACTTGAAAACGGCTATTCTGCTCAGAAATGAAATAAGTCCAAATGTTCCTGGAAATTCTTGCTCCCATTGGACCATTTGTATCTATATACATTAGGATCCCAATTCATAGATCTCTCCGTTCGAGAAATCAAAATAAGAGGATCGAACCACTTCTTCTGACTCTTTTTCAAATTTGATAAATGTTGGTTGATCGTGTATTTCATTCTAGTTCGATGATTCAGAGTATCATTTCCTATTTGATACCTTTGAATTCCATATTCGAAGTTGCAATTGAATCGATTCAATACATTTCTTATGTAACCATGGGTGCTATATTGGATTTGAATCAGATTTCGGATCAATCTATATTGATTGACTGCCTCCATTATGTTGTTGCTAGCAAATACAACTATTTTAGGTTTTGGATCTTCCACATTATTTCCGCAAGAGGTCTGGACCCATTTTTTTATGATCCTTCGATAAAAAGATTCATTCTCTTCATAAAAAAGAGGAGGTAGAACCAATAAAGAGTGCTTTTTCGATTCATCCCTGGAGTTCAATAACTCATTCAAGAAATGTTTTTGATCCAATCCGGAGGAATCCATAGAAAAATCAAATTCCTTATGATACACCAGATCCGGCTCGGTTATTGATAGAGTGAATAGATCTGCCATTTCTTGAAATATATCTTCTGATTCAAAATCGTGGTGTAACGTGTATCTCCCCCTGTTCCGGTCATGGAATAGATGAAATAAACCCCAAAATGGATTTTTGTTCAAGAATGAAATCTTATTGGAACTGTCCAGTTCACCCTTTGGAACCATATCACATCCTCGATAGGATGAAATAGGATGAATTGAGACGGTATTTTGTAAGTACATAATTATCTTGAATAAATTCACTATTTCTTTCTTTTCCGATCGCCTGGAAAAAGCAAGATGTTTCTTTTGTTCTTTTTTCAACAATTTCTGATCTCTAGTAGACCTATCAGTAGGATTCGAACCCAGATGAAGTTCTGACCATCTGTCAGAGAAAAAAGAACGAGTGGCTCTTGCAGGATTCCCAAAAAATTCTTCGATTTCTTCCGGAAGCAGATGATTATTCATCTGCTTCTCACGTTCCATGAATAGTCGGCACATTGAGGAATATCCAGAAAGGATTTTAAGGAATCGCTCTGATTCTATCTCTGTTCGTTCCGTTTGAAGAAAGGAAGGATCCCAACAAAGAATCGATC
>NW_028196788.1:22500-60000 GCF_037176805.1 Vigna unguiculata
GGTAATCTTTCTAATATCCGAATTCGATGAGAAACTTGTATCCATTTCATTTATGTAAAAAAAAAAAAGAGAGATAAAACGCAAGTTTCTAATAGAACTTCATCCCTCATAGATAGAAATATATCTATTTTTTTTAGATAGATATATTTATTGATGAATGTAAGAAGGGATTTCACTGGAATTGTAAAAAAAAGGGAAATTCACGAAGATTTAATTACTAAATGAATAACTTATCCATAAATTATTTGCCCGGGGTTTAAGGTTTATATACAATTAATGCAAATTGGATTTTTATTTCTATTCTAGAATATGTTTCCAATACTTTTTCTGGACATACGATAAGAAAATAAAAAAGAGAAGTCACTCAATTGAATTAGGATGTTTTTTAATCTCAACTTTATTTTCTATTTTATTGAGAAAGCCACTAATAGACGTTCAAATAGACGTTCAAAATGTAAGGAACCTTTATTTTCTTCCACAATTTTGGATTAACTAATTAAGGAATGTAAAATATGAAAATAAACGCCTCGGTTCGTAAAATTTGTGAAAAATGTCGATTGATTCGAAGACGAGGACGAATTATAGTAATTTGTTTCAATCCAAAACATAAACAAAGACAAGGATAATATTTGAACAAACAGAAGCTTTCTAAAAAAATAGACTAGATAAAAAAAGAGAGAAAATTATAAAATTATCTAGAATATATATTATTCTATGAAAATGAAAAATCCATTTTTTAAATATTATTGATATTTCAACTTTTAACTTTGATTTCAAAAATTGTATTTGATATTAATCAAAAGCAAATAAAAAGAATATAGAAAAAATCGAATATCAAATTCGAAAAGAATTGGAAAAGGATCCGTTTTTGACATGAAATGGATATCTCCATACCCTAGATCTATCTTATTTTTTTTTTTTTAATGAAATATTGTATTGAAATAATCGAATATGGCAAAATCTATACCTAAAAAAGGTTCACGTAAAAATGTACGTATTGGTTCGCGTAATTATACTCGTAAAATACCAAAGGGAATTATTCATGTTCAAGCTAGTTTCAACAATACTATTGTGACTATTACAGATGTACGAGGTCGGGTGATTTCTTGGTCCTCCGCGGGTACTTGTGGATTCAAGGGTACACGAAGGGGAACACCTTTTGCCGCTCAAACTGCAGCAGGAAATGCTATTCGAACAGTATCGGATCAAGGCATGCAACGAGCAGAAATCATGATAAAAGGGCCTGGCCTCGGAAGAGATGCAGCATTAAGAGCTATTCGTAGAAGTGGTATACTATTAAATTTTATACGAGATGTAACTCCTATGCCACATAATGGATGTAGGTCTCCTAAAAAAAGACGTGTATAAAACTAAAAATAAACATTAAAAATAGTTCAAGAGAAAAAAACAAGTCAAGAGTTTTATCAAAATAATTACTATGGTTCAAGAGAAATTAAGAGTCTCTACTCGGACACTACAATGGAAATGTGTTGAATCACGAATAGACAGTAAGCGTCTTTATTATGGACGCTTTATTCTGTCCCCACTTATGAAAGGTCAAGCCGATACAATAGGCATTGCAATCCGAAGAATTTTACTCGGAGAAATAGAGGGAACATGTATCACACGTGTAAAATCAGAGAAAATACCACATGAATATTCTACCATAATAGGTATTGAAGAATCAGTACATGAAATTTTCATGAATTTGAAAAAAATTGTATTGAAAAGTAATATGTATGGAACACAGGACGCATGGATTTCTTTCAAAGGTCCTGGATATATAACCGCTCAAGACATCATTTTACCACCCTCGGTGGAAATCGTTGATAATAGACAACATATAGCCAACGTAACAGAACCTGTTAATTTGTGTATTGAATTAAAAATTGAGAGAAATCGTGGGTATCGTATAAAAACATTAAAAAACTTTCAAGACGGAAGTTATGATATAGATGCTAGATTCATGCCTGTTCGAAATGTAAATTATAGTATTCATTCTTATGTCAATGGGAATGAAAAACAAGAAATACTTTTTCTGGAGATATGGACAAACGGAAGTTTAACTCCTAAGGAAGCCCTTTATGAAGCCTCCCAAAATTTGATTGATTTATTTCTTCCCTTTTTACACGCAGAAGAAGATAACTTTCATTTAGAAAAAAATCAAGACAAAGTGACTTTGCCCCTTTTTACTTTTCATGATATATTGGTTAAAGATAAACTAAGGAAAAATAAAAAAGAAATAGCATTGAAATCTATTTTTATTGACCAATTAGAATTACCTCCCAGGATCTATAATTGTCTCAAAAGATCCAATATTCATACATTATTAGAACTTTTGAATAACAGTCAAGAAGACCTTCTGAAATTTGAACATTTTCGCGTAGAAGATGGAAAATCTATATTGGACATTTTAAAAATACAAAAGTATTTTGCATAAAATTGAAATCTATTGACATAGGATTTTTTCAAATTGATTTTTTTTCTAAACTCAAAATGAAAGGTCAAAATATGTAATTTAAATATTTAGAACAAATCCTAATGGTCAGAATATATCTAAAAAGGAATAGATGTATCTAGGGATTAGTAGGTTCAGAAAGAATTCTCCCTAGATATACAATACAGATGTCATGATATTTTATTTCAAAATGAATTCAAAATGAAACCAATCTTATAATTTTAAAAAAGACCTAACGTTAGGGATTTCTCAATAGGTAATGTTGCTCCAATACCTAACCAAAGGGCAACTACAGTACCAATCAAAAAGATGGTAGTTGCTACTGGGCGGCGAAATGGATTTTGGAATTTATTAACATTCTCCAAAAAGGGTACTGTTAATAATCCCGTAGGTACCGAAACCATTAAAAGAACGCCCAATAACTTATTGGGCACTGTACGAAGTATTTGAAATACGGGAAAAAAATACCATTCAGGTAGTATTTCCAAAGGAGTTGCAAAAGGATCCGCAGGTTCCCCAATCATGGATGGTTCTAGAACCGCTAAGCCTACGTTACAGGCAATAGTACCTAGAATTACTACTGGAAAAATATATAAAAGATCGTTAGGCCATGCGGGTTCTCCATAATAATTATGACCCATTCCCTTAGCCAATTTAGCTCTTAATACAGGATCATTCAAGTCAGGTTTTTTTGTTATTGGGATAGGTGAATTCTTATAGATCCATCCTCCAAAAGAACCGGATATGATAATTTTTCATCATCCGGCTCGAGCACTAATCAAATTTTTCTTCAACTGTATCTATAGAATAAACTAGAAAAAAATGTATGTGTTATCCACACATAGAAGATTCTAAATAATAAAAGAAACTTGATTCTATTCTCTTTTTCCAAAGTTACCATTTTTTATTGAAAAAAAAATTAAGTTCTTTTTAAGTAAATTTTAGTAAACGCTCAATACCCGAGTAGACTTTTCAAGTTGATAATGCTTTCTGGGTGATCTCAAACTTTGCAATTGTTATCCTATCAAAAAAAAATCTTGATACTTTTTATGTACAAAGAATTTACTTGTTACTAATATAACCTAACTTGCGTTGTTCTTTAGATCTACTTTGTTCACTCCAATAGTATCAGAAATCAAATCAATGCATAGGAAATGAATGCGTTGTCATACTATATAGAATTCAGACTATATCACATCACTTCTTTTACTGGATCTTATGGAGCCTGTTGATGCAGAATAAAATCGAGTCTGATCATAGAAAAGATTCTCTTCAAGTAAAACCAGCCTACCCTCTCTGTAAGAGCCTTGCTTGGTGGTTGGAAAAAAGACACATTTAATTGTAAATTATAATGTGGCAGATAAGATAAAGTCATATATCTGCGCGGCCAAATAAATAGTTCAAGTCACACACTCCCATAATCCATTTTTTTTGGAGAATTCCCTTCAACTATTTTTGTATGTAAAAAAAATTCAATTTTTGTTAAGTTGAAGAAAAATATCTAAATACATGTTTTATTTTGTTTTATAATCCATAATTGTAGCAATGAAAAAAAATCCTCCCCAAAATACAAAATGATAATGAAGTGATTACAAATATCTATGACCCATATTCACTATAAAGGACCAGAAATGCCTTGCTTACGTATCATTGAAAAGTGCATTAACATAAATACAGCAGTAAGAAGAGGTAATACAAAAGTATGCAAACTATAAAAACGAGTTAAGGTAGATTGGCCCACACTGGAACTTCCGCGTAATAATTCTACCAAAGACGATCCTATTACAGGAATAGCTTCGGGTACGCCTGTTACTATTTTTACTGCCCAATAACCAATTTGATCCCAAGGTAAGGAATAACCAGTTACACCAAAAGATGCAGTTAATACAGCCAAAACTACACCCGTAACCCAAGTTAATTCGCGAGGTTTTTTAAAACCACCTGTAAGATACACACGAAATACGTGTAGAATCATCATTAAGACCATCATACTTGCCGACCATCGATGAACTGATCGGATTAACCAACCAAAATTAGCTTCAGTCATTATATATTGAACAGAAGCAAAAGCTTCAGTAACGGTTGGGCGATAATAAAAAGTCATAGCAAATCCTGTTGCTACTTGGACTAAAAAACAAGTAAGTGTAATTCCCCCTAAACAATAAAATATGTTCACATGAGGCGGAACATATTTACTGGTTATATCATCGGCAATCGCCTGAATTTCAAGACGTTCTTCGAACCAATCATAAACTTTATTGAGATAGGTAACCCAAAGGAACCCCCCCAGAGAACCGTATATGCGAATTTCATCTCGTACGGCTCAAACAAAAATACCCAAATATTGATTGTAACAAAAACAGATATCCGTAATAGAAAGTTTGAAACTGCTTTATTTAATCCTATGATTCTAATTTTCTCTTACGATAAAAAAGAAATAAAAATCCGAAAGCTATTCTTTTTTGTTATAATGCCAAAATATCAAGTCGGCGCACCCGTCTTTATCGTGATCTTTTAAGGCCTCTTGAATATTCTTTACTTCTTTTTATTTGTATAATGTGAATTTACTGCTGTCTTCTTTATTCTTGAATTTTTATTATTGATAAGGATTCTCTTGTTAGGACCATATGAATGAATAAAAAAAACCTCAGATTCATACTAGAACCACGATGATTCAAAACAATTTTTAATCGAAGTCCAAAAATTCCCTGAGTAAGAATTGCTGGATCATCACTTCTTCAATGAATAGATAAAATATAATGAAAAAATTCAAGGAAAGGTTTGTCCTTTGCTCAAAATAAAGACAAACTGGAGAAGCTTGAAAGAATCAAAATTTTTCAATATATTTTTAGAACTCTTTGAAAAGGTTTTTAAATCCAGTTGCGAGGTCTAAATATTTAGTATGAATCATAGTATTAAGATTTTTAGAATCTATTTTCTATATTCCGTGCTCCAGATACTAGATTAAATATCTGACGGAATAAAACCATCTATATCAAGATGACAGACCCATTTTATGTTCTGTACTTTCAATAGGACCAATTAAAACAAGTCACACACTCATATTCCGGAAATACAGAAACAAAGAAATTCTACGATCAAACTACCACATCAACATGGAATAGACTAAGAAACAATAAGAAACCTAAAGGCTTCACTTTCTATAAACTAATTACTCGATTCTTGTGAATCTAATTGATAGAAATTCCGTCCAATAAAATGGACGAATTATAAATCTCCAAAATAATAGATAGAAATATCGCAAATAGAGCCATTGCAACACCCATCAAAGGAGTAGTTCCCCACCCCGGGGCTACTTTACCATATTCTGAATTTAAAGGTTTCAATAAATTCCCTACAACAGTTCGTCTTGGACCAGATCTAGAATTATCCTCAACGGTTTGCGTAGCCATAAATACTCTTTTTTATTCATTTAGATCTGTTGACTTTGTATACCATTCCGCTGTAAATATAAGGATCTTATCCTATAGATCTATTGTGATCTGGAAACTTTAGAATTAAAATAATGGAAACAGCAACTCTAATTGCCATCTCTATATCTGGTTTACTTGTAAGTTTTACTGGGTATGCCTTATATACTGCCTTTGGGCAACCCTCCCAACAACTAAGAGATCCATTTGAAGAACATGGGGACTAGTTGAAGTAATGCGCCCTCCCTATTGGGGGCTCATTACTTCAATTAAGATAATAAAAAATTATTTGACCTTTTTCGTCGGAACTTTAGGAGGTTCTCTAAAAAAAATCGCGAAAAAAATAATTCCTAAAGTTGAGACTAAGAGGAATGTATAAACCAAAGCTTCCATAAATTTAATCGTGGTTTACAATTATAGCTTTCATACCTGTTTCTTGGGGTGGGGCTCTTTTCGAAAAGAAAAAAAAGAATAAATGCAATGATTCCAATCAAGATTTATCTAGTTCTTTATATGAAATTCAAAATTATAAAAAAGTAGAAAAGAACAAAAGAATGTTATACTACCTGTCTTCTTGTAGTTGGATCTCCAAGTTTTTGGAATGCTCCAAATTCTACTTGAGCATCTAAATCTGGGTCGATACCAGCAAAAACATCTCTGAACAAAGTTCTAGAACCATGCCAAATGTGCCCGAAAAAGAATAGCAGAGCAAATGAAGCATGCCCAAAAGTAAACCAACCCCTTGGACTGCTACGAAAAACACCATCTGATTTCAAAGTAGCACGATCTAATTCAAAAATTTCCCCCAATTGAGCACGTCTAGCATATTTTTTCACAGTAGCGGGATCACTATAACTTACTCCATTAAGCTCACCACCATAGAACTCAACAGTTACACCTACTTGTTCGACACTATATTTCGATTCTGCTCTTCGAAAAGGAACATCGGCTCTAACAATTCCGTCCCCATCTACTAAAACAACTGGAAATGTTTCAAAAAAAGTAGGCATACGACGTACAAAAAGCTCATGTCCTTCTTTATCTCGAAAAATGGGATGTCCTAACCAACCGACGGCTATTCCATCTCCATTGTCCATTGAACCAGCTCTAAATAACCCCCCTTTTGCTGGATTATTTCCGATGTAATCATAAAAAGCTAATTTTTCAGGAATTTTAGACCAAGCTTCTGATAAATTTTGATTTTCGGCTAGCCCAGCACCAACTCTTCGATATATTTCTTGCTGGAAGTATCCCTGATCCCATTGATACCGAGTAGGACCAAATAATTCAATGGGGGTTGTTGCTGAACCATACCACATAGTTCCAGCAACGACAAAAGCTGCAAAAAAGACAGCAGCAATACTGCTAGAAAGGACAGTTTCAATATTTCCCATACGTAATCCTTTATACAGACGTTGGGGTGGACGCACACTAAGATGGAAAAGACCCGCTAATATGCCCAACGTTCCTGCCGCAATATGATGAGAAGCTATCCCCCCCGGAACAAAAGGATCAAAACCTTCCACACCCCACGCGGGATTTACGGATTGTATCCTTCCAGTTAGTCCATAAGGATCAGACACCCATATTCCGGGACCATACAATCCTGTTACATGAAATGCGCCAAAACCAAAACAAGCCACCCCTGCAAGAAATAAATGAATTCCAAAAATTTTTGGCAAATCCAAAGAAGGTTTTCCAGTACGTTCATCACAAAAGATTTCTAGATCCCAATAAACCCAATGCCAAATAGCCGCTAAAAAGCACAAGCCTGAAAACACTATATGTGCTCCGGCCACACCTTCGTAACTCCAAATACCCGGATTCGTTATAGCCCCTCCTGTGATATTCCAACCGCCCCACGAATTAGTTATTCCTAAACGAGTCATGAAAGGTATAACGAACATACCCTGTCTCCACATTGGATCAAGAACAGGATCAGAGGGATCAAAAACTGCTAATTCATATAGAGCCATCGAACCGGCCCAACCAGCAACTAGAGCTGTGTGCATTATATGAACAGAAAGCAAACGGCCCGGATCATTTAAAACAACAGTATGAACACGATACCAAGGTAAACCCATGAAAAAATACCCCTTCAACAAAAAATAGACACTATGTAACTTTATTGCACTGGAAAAAAATGAATATAGCCTTTCAGTAGATTCTCTTGGAAAATGGAACAATCATATTTGTCGAAATCAAAGAAACAGATTTATTCTATACCGGATAAGTAACAATACGCAATGGTGGGGAGACGAAAGGGGTTGACAACTTTCTCTATGACTATTTAAATAAGTAAATGCAGACATATTCGCTTATCACCCCAATGACCCATTTATAACAACTCGACTTTATTTAGTCTTCTTTTTTATAAAAAAAAGCAATATTAATATAAAATCAAGTAAATCTTTTTTAACACGATAAGCTAATTCTTACGTTTCCACACTAAAGTGAGATATATGACTTTATTATTTGTCCTTTTTATGCCCATTGGTGTTCCAAGAGTACCCTTTCGAACCCCCGGGGATAAAGATGCATCTTGGGTTGATATATAGTGCGACTTGTCAGATATAGTAGGTTATATGGGATTTACCCGTTTCTCCCCCGATCGAGATATCCCCGCTTTCACCCCCAAAAGAGAATGATGAAATCATAAAGATAAAAAAATGGGGAGCGTGAAGTGTAATGAAGTACTATTCTATCGATTTTTTCATTTTTAGATAAAATTTCCAGATTATTACTCGAAATTATGAATAATTTATGGTTGGCTTAATTGGACCAATAAAATCAAGTACCCAGGCTCTGTGTAGAAAAAACCAATTGGTAATATTTCTACGATCACTACTTCTATCATATCTATATATTGTATTTTACAAAAAACATTAATAAATTCAGAAAAGGAAGAAGTTCTAACAAAAATACATAGTTTTGGACTATTTGTTCTATATGTGCAAATCCAAATCGGGCAGATCTTTACTCAGAGTAGAAAAGAAACCTAAAAGAATTGAAAAAGTCCATTCAGAAACAAGAAAATTACATTGTGATTCGGCTTCGATCTCGATGAAAGCAATACATCAATGAGAAGATAGTTCACTAAATTAAGTATATTCTTCTTTTTTTTTAGTTCGAAGAAATCCATTAGAAAAAGAGAAAGATTAAAATCGACACATTGATTCCTTTTTTGCTTATATAATTTTTGATGAACTGTATGCATCAAAAGGTGCATGTACGGCTTTTAAGGAAAAAATGGAATCCTAATCAATCGACTTTATCGAGAAAGATTACTTTTTTTAGGTCAAGATGTTGATAGTGAAATATCGAATCAACTTATTAGTATTATGATATATCTGAGCATAGAGAAAGAGAATAAAGAATTGTCTCTGTTTATAAACTCTCCGGGGGGGTGGGTAATACCTGGAATAGCTATTTATGATACTATGCAATTTGTACAACCAGATGTACAGACAGTATGTCTGGGATTAGCTGCTTCAATGGGATCCTTTCTTTTGGCAGGAGGCACAATTACCAAACGTCTTGCATTTCCTCACGCTTGGCGCCAATGATTCTTTTCTTTGAGAATATATAGAATAGATATCTATCTATATATACTATACCTTCGCCATAAAAACCAAAGTAATAATAGCATGGTATTTTGAATTCCATATGCAATTTTTTTGAATCATTTAATTATATATAGAAAGAGTAGTATGAAAAAGAGGGTATTTTCCATTTTATCTGATCTATAAGAAACCTAGTTTCATTTTAGTAGTGTCGCATACTTTTTTGTTTTTTTTCATACCAGAAAGCTTGTAACAATTTTTATTTGAATCAGAAGAAAACTTAATATATGAAAAAAAAAAGAAACTTTTGGATTGTTGAATACCAAAATGATATAAAAAACAACGGAACCATCGTAGTATTTAAAAATAGATTCAAAAAGAAAGTTGGTTATTCTATTGTTTATTATTTAAGGATCCGGATCCAAAAGACCTAGTAGATTTTGTACTTCTTTTTTCTTTGATAGAAAAAAAGAAATTTGTAAATGTAGAAACAAAATTCATCGAAGAAAATACTCTACTCTATCCATAGAGGAAAAAATGAATTGCATAAGTACAAAAGCCGTATGCATCAATACGCAGAAAATGCTTGTACGGTTATTGAATATACTTTTTGCCCTTTATCTTATTTGTCTTTGTCCCTTTTCTGTTACCTTTATTTTGGGAATAAAGACAATCTTTAGCAATCTACCAATATAGTAAAAAGAATTCTAAAAAGATTTATCAAGATAAGGGAAATACTACTTAAGTGATATAATCAGGGTAATGATCCACCAACCTGCTAGTTCTTTTTATGAGGCACAAGCGGGAGAATTTGTCCTGGAAGCGGAAGAGCTACTGAAAATGCGTGAAACTATCACAAGGGTTTATGTACAAAGAACGGGCAAACCTTTATGGGTTATATCGGAAGACATGGAAAGGGATGTTTTTATGTCAGCAGCAGAAGCCCAAGCTCATGGAATTGTAGATCTTGTAGCAGTTGAATAAAAAATTGGTGGCAAAGGTTATTCTAATTAAATACAAGATTGGAAATTTAATTTTTTACTCTATCTTACTTTACATTTTAAAATAAAATCTCTAAGAGTTAATCTATTAATATAGTATATATAATTAATATAGGCTATAAATAAGGAATATAGAATATAAGTAATTCACGGTTAGGATAGATCTAAACCTGCTCATTATACAAAAATATAGATATATATAGTACGACTTACCATGCCAACTATGAAACAACTTATTAGAAACACAAGACAGCCAATCCGAAACGTCACAAAATCCCCAGCTCTTCGGGGATGCCCTCAACGTCGAGGAACGTGTACCAGGGTGTATGTGCGACTCGTTCAGCTTAAATACTAAGAAAAAACAAATTAAAATTTTTCAGTATTGGTAATCAGTTAAGATAGTGTGAATGCAAAAACTACATTCACACTATCTTAACTTAATATATAATTCTTTTCTATATAATTATATAATTCTTTACATTCTTCTATCTTGTATAAAATTTATGGTTTCGATTGGTGCAAAACCAATAATACACATTTGCAATTTCATATGAGAAGGACTTTCCCATCGGTAACAAAAAAAAGTTACCCGTTAAGCGGAGAAAATACTATTTCAATTAAAAATAAAGTATGTCCTTAATGAATGTATTTTGATGGATTTTGTAAGAATGGAATAAGAGGGTCAGCTACCCAGCAAATTTTCATAATTAAATACCGTTACTATAGAATTAGATTTGGTTGTGAAAAAACCTACTTACTCAATATTGCATGGGTAGAGCCACAGAGTGTGAACTGTACAAGTTAACAATAACATTCATTAAATGAATCAAAAATGAAAATAAAAAGGCTCCGGTGTATAGAGAGGACCTGGTCATTTCTAAAAAAAATCATAGAAACGAAGGAACCCACCAATTCATTATAAAAATATGTGTCCTATTTCATTTACTATTTTTATTTTATTTGATATCTAGTATCTATACAATTTCTGATTTTGAGGTTAAATGTTTAATATAAAAAATCGTGGTTGGGGCGGGTTATAGTAGCAAGAGCCGTTGGAATTTTTTTTTATACATCGGAAGAATCCATTTTTGTTATTAATAGACTAGGAAGAAAAAAAGAATAACTGAAAAATGAAAAAGTTATTCCTGAAAATATCATTTATTAAATGACCAGAATTAAACGAGGATATATAGCTCACAAACGGAGGACAAAAATTCGTTTATTCGTATCAAGTTTTCGCGGAGCTCATTCAAGACTTACCCGAACTATTACTCAACAGAAATTGAAAGCTTTAGTTTCGGCTCATCGGGATAGAGATAGGAAAAAAAGAGATTTTCGTGGTTTATGGATTAGTCGAATAAATGCAGTAATTCGCGAGAATCAAAAAGTATCTTATATTTATAATAATTTAATGAATAGTCTATACACCAAGCAATTGCTTCTTAATCGTAAAATAGTTGCACAAATTGCTATATTAAAAGAGAATTGTCTTTTTATGATTGCCGATAATATCATAAAAACTTAAAACCCCTTATTTACTGCAGGAAGGTATAGACTAGAAATTTGTTTATTTTGATAGCTTTATCATACGATAAAGCTATCAAAATAAACAACCATGCTTAAAAAATTATTCTTCGTTACCTATTATCTTTTTTATTCCAACAAAAAAATCAAATGGAATTATCCTAATTTTGAACAAAACATCAATCCATGTTTAATTCGAATCTAAATTCAAATTGGATTTCGAATTTTTAATTTCTATTTTTTTTTCTTAAAGGAGTAATTTTAGCAGTCGACTCGCTTTTTTCAAATTGTTTTTCGTTATTAAGAAAAGGTAACGAAGATAAAATACGAGCTTGTTTTATAGCAACAGTAATTAATCGTTGTTGTTTTAAGGTCAATCTATTTACACGTCTAGATAATATTTTTCCTTGTTCACTAATAAATCGACAAATTAAACCCATGTTTTTATAATCAATTCGGTCCCCCGATTGAATCGGGGGCAAACGTCTACGAAAAGATCGCTTGGATTTAATAAAGAGTCGCTTAGGTTTTTCCATAGTTTATTTATTCCTATTCCAAAAATAACATTGATTTAAATAAATATAATTATAATAAAGGATTTGTATTTTTTTTCTTCTTTAGCATATGTTGTTATATAACGACGGGGACATCATTTTCTCAATTCCAATCGACTAGGCGTATTGTGTCGATTCTTGTTAGTAATCTATCTAGAAATACCGCTTTATTCCTTATTTAGACTCTTTTTATCACAACCAGTACCTTCCAAAAGAACACTTTTACTCGGATATCTTTACCCTTGGACATGACCCTCCTTTGGGTTTTTAATTCACTTATAACTCTTTTCGGATTCGAATCTAAGAATCTAAGAAAAAGATGAAAACAACTAAGATAAGATAAAAAAGAAGAATTCGAAAAATTATGAAAGATTTCGTTCCAATTTAATTGAATCTAGTACAAAAAGAATACAAGGATCTGTAACTATATTTCGTTTCAAATTGCCAGTATTTTCGTTTTTTTAAAGTATTTTTTATGATATTGTTGCCCCAACCTATGGATTTCTGCTTTCACTTTCTTTTTCATAGGAATTGAATTAATAATTCAATTCCATTGAAGCCTGGACCAGATCCCGATCCCGAGTGTCACTCCGAATTTCAATGAGGCCAATTTAATCTTTCGTCTTTATCTTTCCTAAAAAAAAAAAAAAGAAGAGTAGGTTAATTACACATATTTAATATATAATTGGACCTTTCATCTTCTTCACCCCTTCCCGTGTCAATAACTAAAATTAAAAAAAGGGGAATATCAATGCATCTGGAAAAAAACGATTGATCTCTATCAATAGACCCGCCAAAGCCCCGAACCATAAAGTACTTACTACTGGTGCCACGGAAAGATATGTTTTTAGATCTCGCATTTCAAATCCTCCTTTCTTTTTATTATTTAAGTATTTTTTCTCTGTTGATATATATCAACAGAGAAAAATGTGGAAAACAAGACAAAGATTCTTTACAATAACACTATAAACAAATGGAAAAGGGATGTAGCGCAGCTTGGTAGCGCGTTTGTTTTGGGTACAAAATGTCACGGGTTCAAATCCTGTCATCCCTATCCCTAACAATTACTTATTCTATGATATTCCGTATTCTATAATATTCCATATTCTATGAGATGAGCAATAAACCGGGAACCTGTGAAGACGAATTCCAATTGAACATACATACTGAATATCTATATGCAAAATGGATTTGGATCATATAATTTTATGAAAACAAAACGCTCTTAGTTCAGTTCGGCAGAACGCGGGTCTCCAAAACCCGATGTCGTAGGTTCAAATCCTACAGAGCGTGATTCTAGTATTATTCGCCTGATAATTACACTGAAATAATTGAACATTCAAAAGAAAGTCTGAATTTTATCCTTGTCGATTAGGATTAAACTAAATAAATAGGGAATCACAAAAAAAGAGACATTAATGAATCAAAGATCCAACTGATCACCTCGTCGGTATTGTAAATATGCAGTTACAAATAATCCAGCCAAAGTAATAGGAATTAAACCTAACACGATTCCAAATAGAAAAACTTCAATCATTTTTATTTGTTCGAAAAGTAAAAAGAAAGGTAATATAATATCTAGCCTTAAACATAAATCTGTATTGATCATAAATCTCAACGATCGAGAATTGTAAATTGACATAGTAAGGAATTCTAGAATGTCTTATACCAAAATTTACTATTCCTCTCAAAATTACAAATCAAATAAGTCGTATTTTACTAAGACCAATAAATAGAGACGAGGTTATAATTAAAACCGATAGTAAAAAACCGAAATAACTAGTGATAGTGGGCATATAGAAACTAAATGAAATATGTTCGTTCTTTTTATACATATGTTTATAAAGCACTTCCCTAAATTTCCATTTTTGAGAGAAAAAAGAAGATAAAAAATCCTACTTGAAAGATACAATTCAAAATTGGCAATTCCTCAATAAATTCAATTATTAGAGACGAAAAAAAAAAAAAGAAATAGAGTAACATAATTTAGAAATAAATTCCTCATCTGTTACATCTACCCATCCTGTGATTTCAAATCAACATACTTCTTAATCAACTCAGGAATTAAGTAAACTGATCTAATGAAAATATTTAGTATTATTCTATAGATATCCAATAGAATTCTGTTTATATTGGAAAAAGAAAAGAAAAATTATGAATATTCAAACAAAGAATAATAACTCTGTTATTTCATTTTATTTCACTTTGAATTAATGTAGAAGAAAATAGAAAAAAAGATCTTCAACAACCACAAAAAATATATTTATTGATTTGGCAATAATTGAATTATTAAAATAGAAAATCTACTTTATGAATTATCTACTTTATTAATTATTAGAAACCCTTTTCTCATATTCCGATTTTAATGGATCTTTAGTTTCTAATCCAAAACTAATAATTTGAAATGTTAAGAACCTTCCTTTTATACTATTACTCTAAAAATTTAATATAAAAAAAATTTTTATATACCCAAACTTTGCAAAATTTTCTATCGGATTTTTGACTACATAGAGACAATCAATGAAAAAAGAAGAAAAAAATCTAGTACTAAAATTTTACACTGATTGTGAAATTTCATTGCTCTGTTAGAAGAAGGATAGCTATACTGATTCGGTATACTCAAAAGACACCGTTGGTACAAAATGGACGATCTAACAAGGATTCTATTTCAGTAAATTTCGCCTTACTGATCTCGTCTTTTATGGACTCGATCCCCCCCTTTTGACTGTACAAGAATATGTGGAGTTCAAGATGTCTGGAAGCACAGGAGAACGTTCTTTTGCTGATATTATTACCAGTATCCGATACTGGATTATTCATAGCATTACTATACCCTCCCTATTCATTGCAGGTTGGTTATTTGTCAGTACAGGTCTAGCTTACGATGTATTTGGAAGTCCCCGCCCAAACGAGTATTTTACAGAGAACCGACAAGGAATTCCATTAATAACTGGCCGTTTTGATCCTTTGGAACAACTTGATGAATTTAGTAGATCTTTTTAGGAGGCTCCAATGACTATAGATAGGACCTATCCAATTTTTACAGTACGATGGCTAGCTGTTCACGGACTAGCGGTACCCACTGTTTCTTTTTTGGGATCAATATCAGCAATGCAATTCATCCAACGATAAACTTAATTTGAATTATAGAGCTATGACACAATCAAACCCAATATGAACAAAATGTTGAATTGAATCGTACCAGTCTCTACTGGGGGTTATTACTTATTTTTGTACTTGCTGTTTTATTTTCAAATTATTTCTTCAATTAATTAGAATTAATAGAAGAAATAGGAATAGTCAATAATATATATATTAAGAATTCTTTTATCCCATTCGGAAGGATATCATTTCATAATTATCTATGACTGTTTGTTAATGTCTTTAGCATGACTGACTACGTGATTAAATGTGGAGGAAAGTGGGATAAATGGCCGATACTACTGGAAGAATTCCTCTTTGGATAATAGGTACTGTAACTGGTATTACTGTGATCGGTTTAATTGGTATTTTCTTTTATGGTTCATATTCCGGATTGGGCTCATCTCTGTAGTAATCGTATTCTATTTGGGTTTTTGAAATGAAAGTGTAAGAACTGAACAGGGATCCACTCTTTCTTTGACGAATGCAAGTGGATCCCCCTTGAGTTCTTAAGAATTCTAATTTTTTTTCATATAAATGACTACTTCTTCCGATGTTTCAAAAAATTCCATTTCATTCTTTTTTTTTTATTTGTTCACTACATATTATTTTACATATTATTTATATACCATAAAAGATTATCTGGCAGAAAGATTCTAAGTTGGAAAAAAGAGAAACTAAGATATAGGATTTTTCAGGAAGGGATTCAAAAATAGTATTTTATTGATATTTTTAGAATATTTCTATTTCAACACAAACAAGAAGGAATAGGAATCGGACTCTAGGAAAGGACAAAGAAAAAAAAAAAAAAGAAAAAACAAAGAATCCCCCTTAGAGTAACTTTTCGATATTTGAATATATATATATATTTTCTATTATACAGATATTATACAGAATATAATTACAAAAATTATCAAAAAAATTGAGTTATTTTTACGAGTTTAATATGTTGATAAATACGCGGAACTAAAAATTCATTTCGAACAATTGAACCTTCTCAAATTGTTTCTTCTTAAGAACTAAAAAGATTTGTGCTAAAATAATAGATGCCAAGAAGAACAAGAGACCTTGAACACGTAATGGATCTTGAAGTACTATTTCCGCATCCCCCTGACCAAATCCACCGACATTAGGATTACTTGTTAATGGCTGATCAAGTTTGATAGATTCACCTTCTGAAACAAGAAGTTCTGGTCCTGGAGGTATAATATCAATCACTTCACGCTCATCTAATGCATCTACTATAGTGATTTCGTATCCCCCTTTTTCTTTTCGTATGATTTTTTTGACTATACCTGCTGCTGTAGCATTATAAACATTATTATTACTCTTGCTCCCGTCAAGATAAATCTGGCCCCTTCCCCTGTTCCCGCCTACATATATAGGATATTTTAAGAAATGAATATCTCTTTTACTAGCGGGATCCGGGGAAAGAATAGGAAACGTGATTTCATTATATTTCTGACCAGGAACAGGGCCTACTACAAGAATATTTTTTTTTGTAGGGCGATAGTTTTGAAAAGACAGATTGCCTATCTTCTCTTTAATCTCAGGCGAAATACGATCGGGGGGTGCCAATTCAAAACCTTCCGGTAAAATAAGAACAGCCCCCACATTCAAAGTTCCCTTTTTACCATTAGCTAGAACTTGTTTCACTTGCATATCATAAGGAATTCGAACAACTGCTTCAAATACAGTATCAGGAAGTACCGCTTGTGGAACCTCAATATCCACGGGCTTATTAGCTAAATGGCAATTGGCACAGACAATACGACCGGTTGCTTCTCGGGGATTTTCATAACCCTGCTGTGCAAAAATTGGATATGCATTTGAAAAGGGTGCTCGAATTATTATATATATCATGACCGATATAGAAATGGATCGGGTAATCCCTTCCTTTATACAAGAAAAAGCATTTCTAGTTTGCATGGTCTAATCATTGATCCTGAAAATTTCTACAATAAGATTAGGTAGGTCACTCGCATAGTTCCCTATCCAAGGTGGGAACCCCTTTTTTATTTAACTTTTTTTTAAAGAGGGGAAAATGAAAAATTATCTTTTTTAGATAAAAACTTGAAATTCATTGAAGTAAATCGGTTTTTCTGTCAATCATTCATTGAATGATAAATCACTACAAGTGATGGAGATATGCGATTTAAATAACGGAAAATCCAATATTTTAAAATTGTATCTAAAATGACTGGAAAAGTGGACACAAGACCGGATATAATTTGATCATTTTGAGCAAATCCAAAATCTTTATAAACGAAGCCAAAAAGTAGTTCCCACCCATGGGTTGAATGGAATCCTATACATAAATCAGTTAATAAAAGAATAGAAAAAGCTTTTATTGTGTCACTTAAATTATATATAAATTCTCGAACCAAAGAGTTAATAAGAACAAGTTCTTGATTACCAAGAATAGAATAACCGCTTAGAATAAAGAAACAAATTATATTTGTGGAGAAGTGCAAAATCGTATTCATACGATCTTCATTGTGTGTTTTGATTAATTGGATTGTTTCTTTATAAATTCCAGTACGAAGGTTTTGTATATATGTTTTCGGACATTCCTTTAACATGTCATCTAAGAAAAACAGTTCCTCTAATTCTATGAATTTGTTTAGAATACTCTTTTCTTTAATATCATTCAAGAAAATTTCGGATTGACTAGTATTCCACCAATTAATAAACCAAGATTCCAGACTTTTCTTAAATGTGAAAGAGATACACCAGGGCAAAAAGACTATAGATGTAAGATATAGAAGGGGAATGCTTTTTTTTTTTTTCATTTTTCGTCTTTAATGAACTTAACTTCATCTCTTTCGTCAACTCTATATGATAATAACTTTTCTATCAAGTATAAGCTTCATTACAAGTTATAGAGCTTCTAGATAAATTTAGATTGTATTTTATCATTTTTTTTTACTTAAACTTCGGAAGTTAGCCTTTGCCTTCTTTAATTGAGAAAAAAGAATACATAAATCGAATAAGAAATCGAAAGAATTCACAGTCAATTCCAATCCAATGAAGAAAAAAATATTGTTTCGAAAGGATATTAATTGCTAAGATTCGAAGAAAAAAGGATTCTTTTTAGAAATACACCAAGGAGCACTTCGAGTTATGACTATAATATTCAAATTTCGAAATCAAAAAATGTCCCATCTATAAAAATAAAAATTGAAATATTTTGCAAAAAACAGTTTTTTTTCAAAATATTTCAATCGGTACACTAAATAAATAGGACAATTCTGAAACTTTTTGTGCAATTTTATTTCTAGTTAAGTCCAATTTTCATCAATAAAGAAGCGGTACACCTAAAAAAAAAGATAATTCGCCAGCTCTATTTGCAATTTCTAGTGGAGTCAAATTATCTTCAATACGAGTCAAGGGAATAAACCCCTGTTCTATTGTTTCCATATAAACGAGACTCTCATAAGTAAGAGTACGAGTCAAAATACTTCGTTCTTGAACTCCTGTTATTATTCTGATAGATTTAATCTCGTTCATAGGTATTTTGAGAATAATACGACGATTTTTTCCAGGAAATCCCCAACGAAGAAAACATACTTCTTCTTTATTTTTTTTATCGAAGATATCAAAACCACCGCCAATATCCCACAAAATAATCCACCACAAATAAAAACTAATAAAGAGACCCCCAATTCCATAAAAAGCCATCGCGGCCCCTTGTGGAATAAATGGAAAATTACTAATTTCCTGAGAAAAAAGGAAAAGACCCATACCGAGATAACTGGAAATTGCAACCAACAATAACCCCAATGAACCTAAAAAAATGATAAAGGCTGAAAAGATATTGCTTATTTTTCGAGACTCTGTTATAGAATAGATCAGTACTTCTTTTGATCTTTTTTTTAAAATATTCATTACCCCCTCTTTTTCTTTTTAAGAATAATAATTGTGGAATAAAAAACCCCAGAATTTTACTTGTTTCTAAAGTAATTTTCATCAACTGGCGCTACTGAAATGTAAACCTTTAGGGGGAATTCATCCAATTGCTTCCAGCTCTAAAAAAAAGATCTATAATATTTTTCCCTACTTACCGCCGTATCTAAAAAATCTTGTTTTTTTGAACATAAAGAAATAAAGAAGCCATTGCAATTGCCGGAAATACTAGACCCACTAAAGGAACAAAAATGGAAGGAAAGTTTATCATAAATAAGGGTACCTCGATTTACTATTTGTACTATATCTATTTTTATTTTTGTCGATTTTTATTCTTATTTTTATTAAAAAAGACAGTCTATAATCACTAGAATTCCTATATCTTTATACTTAGTATATAGGAATTCTAGTGATTATAGCTAAGCCGATATATATCAGAATATACCCTTTTATGATTCTTAGTATTTTTTTATTATTCTTTTATTTTATTACTTTGATCCTGTATGTTTTGATTTTGTATTTCAATTCCATAATTTCTTTCCTTTTTAGTCAAAGAAAAGAAATTATGGAATTGCAATAACTCAGTTACAACTCCCTTTAAAAGATTACGCGGTACGATTGAATCAATTAAACCCTTATTGAATAAAGATTCAGCTACTTGTGAATCTTCGGGCACTGTCTTATTCAATGTTTGTTCAATTACTCTTTTACCAGCAAATGCAATATAAGCGTTTGGTTCGCCAATAATGATATCCCCCAACATGCCAAAACTAGCTGTCACCCCACCCGTAGTAGGAGATGTAAGTATCGATACATAGAATAATTTTTGAATTGTTTGATAATAATATAAAGCAGAAGAAATTTTAGCCATTTGCATCAAGCTCAAACTTCCTTCTTGCATACGCGCTCCTCCGGACGAACATACGAGAATAAGAGGTAAAAGTTGATTAGTAGCATATTCTACCAAACGGGTGATTTTCTCACCTACTACGGATCCCATGCTACCTCCCATAAACTTAAAATCCATAATACCAATTGCTACAGGAATACCATTTACTTGACCTGTCCCTGTTTGAACAGCCTCAGTTAATCCTGTTTTTCTTTGATAAGAATCAATACGATCTTTATAAGGTTCTTCTTCTGAATGAAATTCAATGAGATCCAGAGAAACCATGTCTTCATCCATAGGATTCCAAGTACCCGAATCAATCGAAAATTCGATTCTATCTGAACTGTCCATTTTCAAATGATATCCACAGTATTCACAAATATTCCTTTTTGATTTCCAAAATTTTTTATAATTTAATTCATAACAATTTTCGCATTCAATCCACAAATGCGTCAATTGTTCACTTTCATGGAGATTCATATAATTTTCTACTAGAGTGGAATCACTATCATTTGTATCATTCGTACTAGTTATTAAACTAAAACTAGAATTCTCACTTTCACTACAATTTCTGACCTTACCTAAAAAGTAACTATAAAAATAACTGTCATTATATTCGACTATATTACCAAAAATGCAACTATCAACACAGATTTGAGAATGAAAATAACTATCAATGCAACTATTAATATAATTGTTCCAACTAAAAGGAGTATCATACATGGAATGATCGTAATCACTCTTAATAACAGTATTCAGATAGCTAGAAAAAACCCTTAGAAAAGAATGATTGTTGTTAATCTCCAAAGTTTTATTTTCAATATCTAAATATATGGAATAACTGTTCTTCTTATTATCCCTAACTAAAAAAGTTTTATCAGATAGGAAATCCTGTATGTTATCGACACCTACTAAATAATCAAAAGAATTATAACTAGAATTATCACGATCATCCCACCTCTGAATTTTTTTATCTATATCAGTTAAAATTTTGGGTTCTTCGCTTAGACTGGTATTCTCAATAGGACCAAGACTCTCCATTGATTTACTTAATTCACACCTGTATTCGAACTTCCTATTAAGTAACTTAGAATTGAACCACCATTTTTCCATAGAGTTTTTTCCTGTATTTCCATAAAAAAAAATGTATAGTCATTGGATGAAAAATCAAATAATAGAAATATTCCATTTTGAATATTCTATCTCATTTATTTACTATCAAAAAAAAGTATATAAATCAAATAACTAGAATTAATAACTGAAAAAAATAAAGAGCGAGTCAATATTAAAAAGAAATAACAATAAAATAAGAAGAAATATGAAATAAAAAAATCACCTCATAGGGGGGAATCTATTTAAAAGTCCAATTACTATATTTAGTTACTCTTTTTTTTCCTATATTCTCTCTTTTATCTCTATACAATTTTTCATTTTTTTTGAAGATTTATGAAAATTTCATGAATTGTCTGACTATATAAAATTGCATTCTATGATTCTATATAAACAACAAGAAATAAAAAAATGAAGTATGAATATAACAAGAGAGCGGGGAGTTTTGTAAATCTATATACAAATAATCTACACCCCCTTTTTGATTTCATTAATTGAATTTCGTTTGTTGATTCGAGCTAAGTTCTATAAAAACACCTGCCTTTTTTGAAATATGCTGAACAGTTCCTGTAGGTTAAGCGCCCCTTGTCAAGGAAATGAAAGAATAACAGGAATATTGAAATAGGTTTAATTCTTTATAGGATCCACTTTCTGAAGATATCTTCCCTCTCTTTGGGGTCGAACATCCCTTAGCAACAATTCGATAAACAGCTCTTTGGGATAGATATAGATACCCCCCCTCCAAACGTACAGGAAATTTTTATCCCCGTACGGCTCGAGAATATCAAAAATTCTATGTATTTCGAAAATTATGATGTAAAATAGAGCAATAAAATCATCAAATCAATTAAACAATGACTGAAGTATTTTTCTTTCGTATTTTCTTTCTGAAAAAAAAAAACTCTTCCTATTTGTACCTCCATAACACTCAATTTGAAAAATTCTCAAAAAACTAAAAAGAAAACCAAGCAGCAGCTATTTCATTTATTGAGTGGTCTCTACTCCTCTTTCTTGCCCGTATTTCGTTTCTTTATCATTCATTTCTTTTTTCTAAAATTTTTGATAATAGAATTGATGATACAATTTGAAAATGGTATTTCCTTAATTCCCTGATTTTTTAGCTTTTCTTTGAATCTTTGGGTTTAGACATTACTCCGGGAATCTTCAATTTTTTAAAAAAATGGGAGCAACATACCTGTTTTTCTCTGAAAGAATCATAAAAAAAGTTAATTCCTGCGGATAAACTTTTTGATAAAAAAGCAATTTTACAAATTTCAACCATTTTTTTTGAACCTGGCTGAAATAAGATCCTTTCTATTTTTATAAAATAAACAGACTTATTAACTTTTTAGAATTTATTAAATTTTAGATACTTGCTCCCGAGAAATGAATAAATTCGAGTTCCATCATGTACTATTTACATCATTAATCCCTTTCCTGTCCCAAAAACAAAAAAAGGGGTCTAGTGGAACAGAACAAATGATGTCAAGTCAAGATCATGTTCGTTTGTAAAATACTAGAAAAAATGGCGGATATCAAAATCCACCCCTAATTTAATCATGTCTTTCAAGCCGCACGTTGCTTTTTACCACATCGTTTCAAACGAAGTTTTACTCTAACATTCCCTTAGCTTAGATCCAGTATGTAATTATCGAATCGTGAATAGTGATTGATTCATTCGCTACATAAGAATCTATCCTTTTTTTTACGTTTCGGTTTTTCTTATATATAATGAAAACCTTTTTAAAAGTAAAGACATAAATGAAAATGAACTTGATATTCTAGCAATATATTTTCTACTCTATTCTATTTTTATAATTTGTAAAGTAGAAAAATGATAATTTTTTTTTTCAAAAAAAGGAGGGTCCCTTTTAATTATGCGATACAATCTGTATTCAAATATGATATACATCCTAAATAGATATGCTCTGGGACGGAAGGATTCGAACCTCCGAATAGCGGGACCAAAACCCGTTGCCTTACCGCTTGGCCACGCCCCATTTTCCATTTTACATTAATAAAGACTATTATTGATATTGGTTGTTCGTCAATTCCAGTTCAAAAATTTCTATAAAAAAAAAATTTTGCGACTAGTATTTTATATGCGTATCTACATATCTATCTATATCTATAAATGGATATAGATAGATAGGATAAAACTAAATTGATTGATCATTACATACAATTCAATTAAGATATTATATAGAAGGAAGTATGATTTCTTCAATTTTTTTGATTTCAGAATAAAAAATATTTTGAAACTGGAAAAGTTCAAATAAAAGAAGGATTCTCGAGATTCTTATCTTATTTGATTCATTTTTTTACTTTTATTCATAACTCTTTATTTTCCTTTTTATTGTATTATGTATATAATGCAATAAAATTGAAAATTAGAATGAAAAAAAAAAAACAAAAATAACTTTTATTTTTTTTAAAAGAACAAAATGTTTGTTATGCTTAATATCTTTAGTTGGATCTGTATTTGTATTCACTCCGTCCTTTATTCCAGTAGTTTTTTTTTGGAGAAATTGCCCGAAGCCTACGCTTTCTTGAATCCAATTGTGGATATTATGCCAGTAATACCCGTACTATTTTTTCTTTTAGCTTTTGTTTGGCAAGCTGCTGTAAGTTTTCGATGATATTTTTAATTGAATAATGTCGTAAAAAAATTCAGAATTTTTCAGAAAACTAAAACACGAACATTTTAACAATTTATAAGATCAGATAAGTCTTACAGTGTGACTTCTGGATTCCAATATTGAAATTTTTCAATATATAGGAAAAAAAGGGACCTTCTCATCATTTACGTTTTTTGAATTGAAAAAACCTAATCCGATTATTCGATTGGAACCCCTCACCAATCGAATACCTAGATTACAGAAAAAAAGGATTTTTGGTCAAAAGAATTATTGATAATTTGTAATAAAATAATCTACTCTTACTATCAATTCATTTTCGAAACTCATATATATATATCTCCTCATATCCTAAAAAAACTTCATTTTTTAGAAACTTAGTATCTTAGTATTAAAAGAAACAAAATATGTTGTAATATAAGAGAATCTATTCTCTTTCTTTGTCGTTTTTTAATTATCTTGGAGATTTCATAATGCTTACTCTAAAACTTTTTGTTTATACGGTAGTGATCTTTTTCGTTTCTCTTTTCATCTTCGGATTCCTATCTAACGATCCAGGACGTAATCCAGGACGTGAAGAATAGAATAAGAAAAAAGTGGATTCTGTGTTTTCTTGCTTGTGCGGAATTTTGAAATATTTTTAGGATTTTCTCTATTTTAACATCTTTAACTAGTAAATAAAAAAAACAAGTTCAAAAAAAAATACCAAATTATCAACGGAAAGAGAGGGATTCGAACCCTCGGTACAAGAATTTGTACAACGGATTAGCAATCCGACGCTATAGTCCACTCAGCCATCTCTCCCCAATTGAAAAAAAAAAGAATTACTTTGTTTATGTTATATCACATAAACAAGAAGAACAAAAAGGGAGCTTAAAAAAAAAAGAGACTTGCTTTTTTTTTATTCTTTTTTATCTTATCTATCTTTTTTTTATTATTCTATATATTTTAGTTTTCTTTTTTTCTTTTTATACAGCCAATGAGCCCGGCCAGTACCTAGTCGGGCTCTTTTTCTTTTATTCCCATGAATATTGAAGAAAAATTCTTTATTTGAATATATTTTATTCGAAAAAAAAATATTTGTAAAAATATTTGTAATTAAAAAAAAAATAAGAGATACGGATAGATTCCTATGAGATAAAACCAAAATAAGATAATATAAAAATGTTCTCTTTTCTTACTCCCTCTCTTTTTTCTGGTAACGTAAATTGTATATATATATAACCTTCAGCAAAATAAAAAAATGAAAATTATCCCGTTTTTCAAATTTCATTAGAAGATTCTCTAATGAAACATGTCAATACTCGACTTATTAGAATATTATGCCTCCCATTTCTTTATTTTGTCTGATTGCTTTGTTCAACAAAAGATACAATAATGATATTGTAGCGGGTATAGTTTAGTGGTAAAAGTGCGATTCGTTTCAAGGACCCCCCAAAAGTTAAGGGATCCCCCATTTGATTCATATGCCGATCAAAAACTTTATTTTTTACTTAAAGGGACTCCTTTATACCCCTCGATGAATTATTTGCGGTATAATATACATTATTGTAATTTGTATACAAGAAGAATCAAATCGAATTTGACAAATTGAGTTTTAAAATTATGAAACATAAGTTTTTGGAATTGGATCTATAATCCGAATTTTTTGAGTATTACTAAAGGATCTATGGAGAGAATATACAAAGTTTCTTTCTAATCGTAACTAAATCTTCCATTTTTTTGCATAGTAAAAATTGAAGCAAAATAGCTATTAAACGATTCTTTTAGTTTACTAGAGACATCGACATTTTTTTAGCTCGACGGAAATTTTCTTCTTTTCCTAAAGATTTTCTGAATAGAAATAGAGAACGAAGTAACTAGAAAAAAAACATAGATTGTTAGAATATTGCTCTTCTAGAGGGATCATCTAAAAAGCAAGATATTTGAAACCTATTCATACAAAAAGGCTGACATAGATGTTATGGGTCAATTTTTTTTATTGTCCATCTCTTCATTCCGTAAAGGAGCCGAATGAAACAAAAGTTTCACGTTCAGTTTTGAATTAGAGACGTTAAATCAAAATGATGAATCAACGTCGACTATAACCCTTAGCCTTCCAAGCTAACGATGCGGGTTCGATTCCCGCTACCCGCTTCTATTTTATTCTATTAAATCTATCTTTTTTCTTCGAGAATGAATCTAGAATTCTTAAAGAATTTGTCAATTCTTCATTTTCATTTCTTAATTTAGTTTTAGTTATATATATTCAATTATATTCAATTGATTTTTCTTTTTTATTTTTTTTTCTTTTATTCTAAATATTTGATTTATTTTATTTTTATAATTTCTAGAATTCTTTATATTTGTTTGATTCTTTATCTTTTTAATAAGGTTTAGTTAAAAAGGTTAAAGAATCAAATATAAAATAGAAGCGTCATTGTCTAATGGATAGGACAGAGGTCTTCTAAACCTTAGGTATAGGTTCAAATCCTATTGGACGCAAGTTGTTTGCATATCTAATTTCAACCTTGTCCTTCTATTTTTTTTGATTTATTACATTTGATTCGAATTCATTATATATAATATTCAAATGAAATAAAAACATATTAAAAGATACTAATTATAAAAATTGGAAAATTGAATTACAAAATTATTTAATGATTCATCAATTTTTTTCTACTTGTTCCTGGAATAAAAAGAGTTCCATCTGTTCTTTAATAGCGTCCTTTAAAAGGGCTTCTGCTTCCCCAGTGAATGTCTTGGTAGAAGATATGATTTCTTTGAATTGAGGTTTATTCGTCTTTAAGTAAGCACGTAACTCAACAAGAAATTTCCTTACCTGTCCAATTTCTAATGAATCAAGATAACCATTCGTTCCGGTATAAATAGTTACTATCTGTTCTTCCACAGTAAGAGGAGCTGATTGGGATTGTTTAAGCAACTCGCGCAATCGTTGACCTCTTGCTAATTGATTTGAGTAGCTTTATCTAGATCAGAAGCGAATTGTGCAAAAGCTTCTAATTCTGCGAATTGTGCTAATTCCAATTTTAATTTACCAGCTACTTGTTTCATGGCTTTGATTTGAGCCGCCGATCCAACTCTGGAAACTGAAATACCAACATTAATAGCGGGTCTTATTCCAGCATTGAATAGATCGGCCGATAAGAATATTTGGCCATCTGTAATGGAAATTACATTCGTAGGAATATAAGCTGAAACATCTCCCGATTGAGTTTCAACTATTGGTAAAGCAGTCATACTTCCTTCGCCTAACTGAGAACTTAATTTAGCGGCTCTTTCCAAAAGACGCGAATGTAAATAAAAAACATCCCCTGGATAAGCTTCGCGACCTGGTGGTCTTCGTAATAGAAGAGACATTTGCCGATAAGCCTGTGCTTGTTTGGAGAGATCGTCATAAATGATTAAAGTTGTGACGTTCACGGTACATAAAATATTCAGCCAGAGCTGCTCCTGTATAAGGCGCGAGGTATTGTAATGTAGCTGGAGAATCCGCTGTTTCAGCTACTACAATAGTGTATTCCATTGCTCCTCTTTCTTGTAAGGTAGTCACCACTTGAGCCACAGAAGATGCTTTTTGACCAACAGCTACATAAACACATATTACATTTTGTCCCTGTTGATTGAGAATTGTATCTGTGGCTACTGCTGTTTTACCTGTTTGTCTATCTCCAATAATTAATTCTCGCTGCCCCGTCCTATGGGGATCATCGAATCAATAGCAATAAGTCCTGTTTGGAGAGGCTCATAACCGAACGTCTTGAAATAATACCGGGAGCGGGAGATTCTATTAATCGAGATTCCGAAGCTGAAATTTCTCCTCGACCGTCAATTGGTTTAGCCAGGGCATTTATAACACGACTCAAATAAGCTTCACTTACAGGTATCTGAGCAATTCTTCCTGTTGCTTTTACTGAACTTCCCTCTTGTATCAGCAAACCATCACCCATTAATACAACACCAACATTTTTTGATTCCAAATTCAAAGCAATGCCTATAGTACCTTCTTCAAATTCCACCAATTCACCCGCCATTACTTCATCAAGGACCATAAATACGAGCAATACCATCGCCTACTTGAAGTACGGTACCAGTATTTACAATTTTTACTTCTGTATTATATTGCTCAATGCGTTCACGGATAATTTACTAATTTCATCTGCACGAATGGTTACCATGAAAATATCTTAAATTTATTTTTTATAAGAAAAAAATGATGCCTATACTCTATTGTATAATAGAAAGCCTAATCAGTTATTTTTTTATTTCATCATCCCAAACATGCCAATATTAGCACTAACAGTACGTAAATGTAACTCGTTGTTCAAGCAACTATTTAGAGTTCCTAGAGCTCCTGTAAGGCTTGTTGTAAAACCCGCTGTCGAACTTGATTAATAACTCTTTGTTGTTCAAAATCAATAGCTTCGTTTTTTGTAATTTTCTAATTGTTCCAAAGTCGTATAAATTGAATTAATTAAATTCAATTTTTCTCGTTTGATCTCAGAATAGCCATTCACCCGAAACAGATCTGCTTCTGTTTCAACTTTCCTTAAGCGGGCCTGGGCTTTTTCGAGCTGTTCAATGGCGTTTTCCTGTAATTCTTCTGAGTTTCGAATAGTTCTCCAGATTTTCTGTTTTCGATTATCTAATAAATCACGTAATGAAAGTAGACTCTCTTTCCATCCATTTCAAAATGTCTATGATCTCTTCCCGAACCAAACATGAATCTTTCGATTCATTTGGCTCTCACACTCAATTACTTATCGGAAATTTACCATTTTTTTATGTAATGAGCCTATCCTCTCTTCTCTATTCAAAGTGAAAACAATTACCAATATAAGACTAGAATATTCGGAGGACTCTTTTGACCAAACAAATATATGTCAACAAAGTTGTTTTTTTATTCAAATCCAAAGACTTCTTTGAATTTATACATAGGTCATCCATCGATTACGCATCGTACAAAGGGGAGGTTTAAATTCACCCGTTTTTATTTCTCGCCATAAATAGGATTCAAGCCATTTTTTTTATCGACATGAGTGTTTTATATCGAAAAAAAATCGAATAATTTTTTTGAAACCGTTTCCTTTCTGTATTAATATAGCGGTAGAAAGAGTACTACACTGCGTATAGACTTCAAACTCTTTTTAACCATGGTAATAGTCCAAAATTTTTGGTAAATAGAGAATCAAAGTGGATTACCAATAAAGCGCGAAATGCTATGGTTCTTTAAGATTTTTCTTAATTTATTCAAAAAAGAAAATGAATTCAGAAGTAATTCGCGGGATTCTGCACATTTTCTTAATCTAACTAAACTAAAAAGTGCAGTTTGGTTAAATCCAATTTATTCTTTGAAATAAACAACTCGCACACACTCCCTTTCCAAAAAAAACCAGTAGACCTAACACTACACTAAGATTTATTGGATTTGTTGCTAAAATATCGGTATTAAACACGAAACTTCCGGCGGATGGCCAGGAGCCCAAACAAAGGAAAGAATCGGTTATATTTTTCATATGATCTCATCTCCTCTTATGAATAGACTAATTATCTTTCTAATATTCCTATTAGATAGATAATATAATAATCTAATTGGAATATATAATTATAGAATTTGATATAATTTGGATTGGTCAATCAATTGGAAGATTCCCTAAAAGAATGATACTTCTTAGAATTAGATACCAGTTCTTTTATCAATTGCAAAATCTATCTAGTTTGAACACTTTCAAAAAATTATCTAAAAGAAATAAAATAAAAGAGGGGTTCATTGGACTAAACAAAAAGAAGAAAGAGGGTGAATAAGTATGTGAATACCTTTCAATTAGTCCTTCTCCTGTGTTCTTATCCGAACAGATAAAGAATTGTAGGTCGAAAAAGGAAGTCCACATATGTATTTTTATCTTTTTAGGATTAAACAAAAGGATTAGCAAATAAAAGTGCTAATGCTACAACCAGCCCGTAAATTGTTAAAGCTTCCATAAAAGCCAGACTAAGTAATAAAGTACCCCGTATTTTTCCCTCTGCCTCTGGTTGTCGTGCAATCCCCTCTACAGCTTGCCCTGCGGCAGTGCCTTGACCAACCCCAGGTCCAATAGAAGCAAGCCCTACGGCCAATCCAGCAGCAATAACAGAAGCGGCAGAAATAATTGGATTCATGAGAATTTCCTCGTAACCTACATATAAAAGAAAGAAATAGTTAATGATATAATCGACTAATAAATTCTGACTTCATTTTTCAATTACCAAGACTTTTTCAGTTAAAGTAATTAATAAAAAATAAGAATTAAAAATTGAAAATAATAGTTATTAAACGAATTACTTCGAGATTTCTTTTTTCGTCTCGAACTACATAGTTTTGGGGGTGAATCTGTATAATCTTTGTTCTTCTCTTACCTTAATTTTGGAATCATTCTTTGAATTCTTCGTTTTTTTATACAATTTCTTTAGTTTTTTTAATTTTCAATTCACAATTAGAGCTGAAACGCAAGGACTTTGCTTTCTATCCCTATAGAAATTGACAGTAATAGCGAGGCCTTTTTTATATAGAAAAGATTAGTTATTTCAGATATATGGTTAGTTCATATAAAACTAGTTCCATCTATAATATTCATATCACATATACATAGGTTTTCTTCTATGCTGTAAAACTAATTTTCTTTGTGTTTTAGATTCAATCGAAATTGAAATTCATTCTTTGAAACCTAAAAAACCTTGACTGATCCCCTCACTTCTATTTTTTTTATCATGTTTTTTTTTAAGCTCCCCTTCCCTCTTTTCTTATTCTCTTATCCCATATGGATACAATCAATCTAAATAAATTCATTCGATTTCATTAATGTTTCAAAGAAATATAGGAAATTGGGTGATCTAAATGTTTTTAATTATCTTTTGATCAATTTGTGAATTAAATGTGAATCAAACGAGAATCTACTAACATTCTATATAGTATCTTTTTATCACACATTGTAAACGTAAATATCATACAGAATTCTAATTCTAGCTATTCATTTTTTTTGAATATCCAAACTAATATATGACTATCGAATAGATCTATCTATATCTATCTATATATCTATAGATAGATGTTTATTTTGTAGATTCTATTGAGCCACAATATATGTGTGGCAAGCTAAACAAAAAAGACTATTTTTGAGAAAACTAGTCAATGATGGCCTTCAATGGATTCACCTATATAAGCCGCAGCTAAAGTAGCAAAAATGAGAGCTTGGAATACCGCTTGTGAATAATCCAAGGAACATGACAGGTATAGGAACTACTAAAGGTACTAAAGAAACAAGAACAACAACTACTAATTCATCAGCTAATATATTTCCGAAAAGTCGAAAACTAAGGGATAAGGGTTTTGTGAAATCTCTAATATGTTAATCGGTAAAAGGATTGGAGTTGGTTGGATGTATTTACTAAAATAAGCTAATCCTTTTTTTGAAAGACCCGCATAGAAATATGCAAACTGATGTAAGTAAAGCTAATGCAACGGTAGTATTTATATCATTTGTGGGTGCAGCTAACTCCCCATGAGGTAATTGGATGATTTCCAAGGTAAAAGAGCCCCTGACCAATTAGAAACAAAAATAAATAGAAACAAAGTTCCAATAAAAGGAACCCACGGACCATATTCTTCTCCAATCTGAGTTTTGCTCACGTCTCGAATGAATTTCAAGAACATATTCAAATAAATTCTGACCGAAAGTGGGAATGGTTTGCAGATTTCGAATAACTAGAATGGCTGAAACCAATAAGATAGCAATTACAACCCAAGAAGTAATAAGTACTTGGGCATGTACTAGGAAAACCCCCTATTTGCCAATAGAATGTTGACCTACTTCCACAGCATATATATCGTATAATCTTTTTAATGTGTTGATAGAGCATAATAAAAACATTCATATTGTCCTGTCCTCTAAAAAAAGAAGTTGAAAAAAGGGAATTATTTTTATTCAAACATCTCCTTTCCCTTTTGATTGTCTACTTTCATTTTTTGATTTTGAATACCGATACTATTTACATAAAATTTTTGTTTGTTTTCTATTTTCATTTTTTGTGCAATTTCTTACTAGTATAGTAAGCGATTCCATAAATCTATGAACCCCTCGAAGCAAATTCAAGAATTTTTATCTTATTATTAATCAAGAATTTCGTATATATCTAGACCGACCCTCACAAATTGCAAAAACTAATTTGTTAAGAATTAATCGAATTGAGGCTATAGCATCATCATTAGCTGGAATTGAAATATCAGCGAGGTCCGGGTCACTATTTGTATCAATTAAACAAATTGTTGGAATTTCCAAAGTTATACATTCTCGAAGAGCCGTATATTCTTCCTTGTTGATCGACGATTATTACAATATCTGGTAAGCCCTTCATATATTTAATGCCGCCAAGATATGTTTCCAATTGAGCTAATTGTCTCTTCAATATAGCGGCAATCTTTTTTTGGAAAACTATGAAATCTCCCCGTCTTTGTTGCATTCTCAAGTCCCTGAACTTTTGAAGTCGTGTTTTTGTAGTATACCAATTCGTTAACATACCGCCGAGCCATTTTTTATTAACATAATGACACCGAGCTCTTATTGCAGCCCGCGCTACTGAATCAGCTGCTTTTTTTTTTGTACCAACAATTAAGAATTGTTTTCCCCCACTTGCTGCATCAAAAACTAAATCACAAGATTCTGATAAAAACCGAGCAGTTCTAATAAGATTTGTAATATGAATACCCTTACGCTTTGCAGAAATATAAGGTGGACATTTTAGGATTCCATTTTCTAGTACCGTGGCCAAAATGAACACCAGCTTCCATCATCTCTTCCAAAATTATGTTCCAATATCTTTTTGTCATTTATAATATCCCCACACTTTTCTTTCATTTCCAAATAGAAATTAGATCAATTTTTTGAAATGAAAAGAAAGAGACCCAGTTATACTGAAATAGAAAAAAATAAGTGTTCCGAAGGAACCTTCTCTTCTACTGAAAATTTGCCGTTGATAAAAAAAAGATCGGGCCATTTTTTCTATTTCATTGAATATGATTCGTTTTATTTATTATGTTTCTTTTATTATACAAAATATATACAAAATAAAGTGACCGGAGATGAATACGACCTTAAGAATCATTATTTAGGAATTCTTAAATCCTAGATTATTTTGATGTATCACATAAATTCTTTTTTTGTTTCCGGGGTAATCTTGTTATATTGCCTTTGCTTTGAACGGTATATTATTCTTTGAATCCAGTACCAACTGGCATCATTCCCCCTAAAACAACGTTCTCTTTCAGACCTTTCAACCAATCTATGCGACCCCGGAGAGCGGCCTTTTGATAAAACTCTAGCAGTTTCTTGAAAACTTGCTTCAGATATGAAACTTTGAGTATTCAAAGATGTTTTTGTTATCCCCAATATAGAACTCGATAGCAGATCGACTCTTCTAAGGAACGCCCAGCTCGTTCGGCCCGCAACAATCCAATTAGTTCGCAGGCAAAAAAACATTAGACATTCCCATCTTCTGAAACCAATACTTTTTGATGTTATTTGACGCACAATAATTTCTATATGTCTATTATGAATGTGAACTCCCTGGGATCGATAAACCTTTTTGAATTTGATTAACCAAAGAAATACGACTTTGCGCTATAGTTAGCTCAGCACTAATGAAAGAATCCCCAAGGAATGCCCAAGAATTCTTGTTATACGCCCATTCCAAGTATCCACTCTCTTTTCTAGGTTTATGGATATTGAATCAATCGAACGAACTTCCAATACCTGTTCTACTTTTGGAAGACCTTGTGTTATATCACCTGATCTCGATTTTGATATATAAAATGTAACTAATATATCTCCTTCAGAAGTATTTCTCCATAATGACCATGAACAGTTGTTCCAGGAGTCGCCAAATAAGGGTTAGCCGATCTTATTCCTACAGAATCCATTTGAACAGTTAGAATTTGACCCGATTTAAGGTGTGGTTCATTTTTCGTTTGAACTATACATACATTTCGCAAATAAATTGACCAAGACTTATTATGGGAAAACGTTTTTTTTTCACAATAATTATGATGGAAAAAATGCCAATTCAAATAGAATGGATTATAAAAGGATGTTACTAGATAGATCAGATTTATAAATGATCTCGTTTTCGTCTATTAAATAATATTTTAATACTTGAAAAGTTTCTTTTAATTTGTCAAGTTGCCCGTTTTTATTTATCGAGATCTGATTATTAGTAATTACAAGGTAAAAATAAAAATGGGCAACTTGAAGGGCTATTCCTAAAGGACCTAACGAATTTTGAATTGGAATCAGAGGATCTCTTTGAATTGGATTTATTTCTTCTTTTATCCCATTGTAATATTTTCCATCGTGGAATGATCGTATTTGAAAACAATTCGATGATGACAAAATTATTAAAGATCGGCATTTCTCATTTCTATTCAACAACATATGAATAGTTCCATGATTTTGACTAAGTGATTGTTGAACTTTTTCCCTCGGATCTATAAAAAAAAATGGATTGATGTTGGTCCAGTCCGACTCATTATCCAAGATAAATCTTGAACCGAGCGGATCTTTCCTTTTTCTTATATATGAAATATGGGATTTTCCTAAGTCCATTTTAAGAAATATCTAACCAAACCTTTTATACTTAGTTCAACAAAAGAAGCATGCCCTTTTTCGATAGAAGACAATTTTTTGTCTTGATCCCAATTTAAGACTAAACAAGTCCGAACTAATTGAATACTTGTATTAGAATTAGAAATTCCCCGAATTGATTTTCCATTTCCAGAAAGAATATAATGAATAATTTGAAGTTCCAAAATTATCTCTTTCTTGTAACATATCTTGGGAAAAAAATTGGATTAAATTGATCCTATCTTCTATTTCATATAAAATGACCGGTCGAACCAAAACAAAATACTTTTTTTTCATAATTGTGATCCATTGAGCATAGATCCAATTTTCATTTTTTTTTTTTGATCCTTTTGAATTTTTTTTTACCGTTCTCGGTGGTATCAACATGGCACTGTGCCGGATATCTTATCCATTTCTCCGGGAAAATAGATATTCCCGGAAATATTTTTAATTGAATCTTTTTTTTTTCTTCTCCAATCGAACCAACCCGCTTACTTGACTTCTTATATTTACAGTGATTGGTGTATCTACTTCAATAATACTATTGTTCCGTACCATTATGGAAGAAAATTCTGGTAAAATATACACTTCTTCGGGAATGAAAAAAATTGATCTACTTTAATTTGGTATTTTGTCTTAAATTCTTGAATTCCTGGATACTCGATTAAAAAAATCCTCTTTTTAAAAATGTAATTTATATCAATAGTCCTATATTTAGTAATACCCGAGCTCTGTGTTCGGTATTTGAGGATCATCGAAATAAGCAAAAAATACTATTTCTACGAAAAATACCATGGATTGGTATTTCAATCGAGATACTGGAATCTAACATTAGTGCTTTGTCTCGTTCTTGAATCGATTGGAATTGAAATGGAATAATGAATCGATTTCTCCGCCTCTTTGCTAATAAATCCGTAGTATCGTGAAAAATAGCAGGATGTGTAAAATGACAATGATCTTTACATAGGATTTGATTATTTTTGAATAATCTGAAATCCTTCTTTCTTTTTTTTCAGAAGGAGTGAAACGAAACAAATTATGTCTTACTTTATTATTACTTGCTAAATGGTTACAAATATCTCTTTCTCCTGTAGAAAGATAATGAATGTTCAATTGATCTTGATCTTTTCGGGTTGAAAAGAGACTGAAGCGGATCTGTCTGATTTTCCTGATAAAATCCATAAATGACTTGTTTTTTGGTAAGATATGGACATTACTATATTTAAATTCTGATGCATGATACACATCCGTACTCCAATGCATTTCTCCTTCTAAGTCAGAATAAACATGTTTTCGAACTTTTTCTTTTAAATTAAAAGTATATGTTTCCTGCGAGAATCTCGGCAATCACTTGTTCTGATTTTACATATTGATTATTTTGAACTAATAGAAAACTTTTTGGTGGAATAGTCACATTATGTATAATGTCACCATTTTCAATACTAACATACAAGTCTTATATAACATAGAAAAGCAGGATGCCCGTGACGTGTACGTGTAGGATGAACCAAATCCTCATTGAATTTAATTTTTCCATTATAAGGTGCTCGCACCTGTTCGGCAGTCCCCCCTGTGAATACTCCGCCAGTATGAAAAGTTTCTTAATGTTAATTGAGTGCCCGGTTCTCCAATGGATTGGCCCGCAATAATACCTACAGCTTCTCCTAATTCCACCAAGTGACCTTGAGTAGGACTTTGACCATAACACAATCGACAGATCCAAGATGTATTCCTACAGGTAAAAGGAGTTCGTATAGATATTGGTTGTGTTTGAAAGGTTTTCAATCGATTGAAAAGTCCAATTCCCAATATCTTGATTTCTAATGGCAATGCATCGTGAACCCTCTGTATATATCGTCTGCTAATACACGACCAATTAATGTTTGTGTCCAACTACTTTCCGGCATCGTTTCATTCTGGGTATTACTGAAATTCCTCGAATGGTACCCACAATCTGTTCGACGTATAACAATATGTTGAACCACTTCAACAAGTCTACGTGTAAGATATCCAGCATCTGATGTTCGTACAGCAGTATCTACAACCCCTTTACGAGCTCCGTAGCAAGAAATTATATATTCTGTTAAAGATAGCCCTTCGCGTAAATTGCTTTGAATAGGTAAATCAATCATTTGTCCTTGTGGATCCGACATTAATCCTCTCATACCTACTAATTGGTGTACTTGAGATGCATTTCCTCTAGCTCCCGAAAAGGACATTATATGGACTGGATTAAAAGGATCGGTTCATTCTAAAATTAGGATTCATTTCTTGTCGAAAATATTTCACTTGTAGCATACCATATCTCAATGGATTGCGTAATTTTTCTACTGCATGTACATTTCCATAATGATGCTGTTTTTCCAAAATCAAATTTTGGTGTTCAGCATCTCCGGGAACTAGCCATCCTTTCGAAGGTATTGTTAAAAGGTCATCAATCCTAATGAAATGGATGTAGCCGTAGCTTGGCGGAATCCCAGAGTCTTGACTTGATCCAGGATATGTGATGTATATGCCCATTCCGAAGTGATCTATTAATCTGCTAATAAGTCGTTTAATGGCAGTTCCACCTATCACTTTATTGTGAAACATTAGATTGGTCCGTTCTGCCATAAGTACCCCTCCCTATTCCACT